>NC_064808.1:17334278-17377914 GCF_023721935.1 Panthera uncia | reverse complement strand
AGGGGGAGGGGAGCTGCCCAGCTCTCCGAAGTCTCTTCTGAAATTTTCTTAAAACAACTCACACACAAAAGTTTCCCCCCCCAAATTTTCGTGTCCATATGCATGTCTGTATCTTGATTCAGATGGTAGTTACACCAGCGTAGACAGACAGAACAATTCTTCGAACTTTCCTCTGCACTGCACATAAATTATCACAAAGAAAACTGCACATCAATTGATTTAAACTACTGACCCTTTAATCTAGGTCTTCTGTTTTTCTCTTTAAATTCATGTGTGTTTAGGCCGACTGTCGAGGCACGCTGGTGGCTATAGAAATTAACAATGTAAAACATTAAAAGCATTTTCCTTCTCAACCTCCTCCTCCAAAATTGACAAGGGCGCGGGGGTCGGCAACGACACAGCTCCCAGGCTGCTGTTTTTTCTCGATCACCTTACAATCACCCAGGGCTCTTAACTGCTTCTTCCGTTTCTCGCTGTCTGATTTTGGGCTTCTCTTATACAAAACCGCACGCCGGTCCTTTGACTAACTTCGAATACGATCCGGGCGGAGTTTACACATTTGGTGCTGTGTGGACTGTGTCGGCGCGGGGAAAGAAATACCCTTAGTAGTCAAACGCTGTGTCTAATTCGACAATCCGGAGCAGCGGTTCGGCCGCGCCCCAGGGGTCTCGGGCCTGGCCCACGTCTCCCGACCTCTGAGCTCCGTGCGCCTCTCTCGGGGGGCCGGGGCCAGGGCCGAATGGATGGCAAGGTAGTGGCTAGCAACGAAAACCTTCGTGCACCGAATCGAAAGCGAAAGAGAAGGAGGGAGCAGGGCTGCTCCCCCGAAGCGTCCCGGGGCGCGTGGCCGAGGCCTGGCGCGCCGGCCGCGGCTTGGGGAGGCGGCCCGGGGTTTGGGGGCGAGGCGCCGGGGACCTCACTCTCGCGACGAGGAAGTTCTTTGTGCCGCTGGGAAACGTAGGGTCTCCAACTTGGCGTGTCTGCTGGGGCCCACGGGCCGAAGGACGGGCCAGGGACCAGCAAGGACTTCGAAGGCCGAAGTGCGCACCCGGCGAGGTCGTAATTGCAGCAAGCGCGTTCGTAAAATCGAAATTGTGCCCTGCACCCGGGGGGGACTGCGGAGTCATCTTGTTCATCTCAGGCCTGCAGCTTGAGAGGATTCTCACCTCCACTTTCTGCAACTCCGAGAAGACCGGGCGGGCGGAGACTGGAGGCGGCTTCCCCGCCGCCGCGCGCTCTCTCCGCATGGCCCTAGCGCAGCCCCCAAGGCCCGCACCTCACTCGCCCAGGGGCGCTCGGACGCGAGGAGTGGTTCCCGGGGCTGAGGTCCCGGAGGAGGCCTCCCGAGCATCGCCTCCGGCTAGTTGCAGTTATGCAGATCGAGAATCCGGCTTCCAGCCGCGGGACCAACAGAGCGGGGAGGGAGGTTTCCAAGTCCAAGCTACCCGCGGTCAGCCCGACAGCAACCGCGGTAGAGCCTAGTGCGGGAGGCCTTGACCACTTCCGCCTTTCCCGAGCTCCTGGGAATATCCCCAGGCTTTTTTCTTTGAACCTCATTTACCCCCTTTTGAGTCCACACCCTCCAAGCGTGGGAGAGAACTGTCCCCAAGGTGTGCCTCAGTTTCCCACAGAGCCATCTCCAGAGGCCCTCCTCCTAGCAGCCTCTGTAAAGGGCAGAGCCTCACCTCTGGGTGTCTAGGTTTCCCATCTCGGACTTAATGTGCCTAATCTCCTTTTTATAGGGGCCAGAAACCTCCTGGCCAGGGAAGAATACACAGAGCTGTGTGTTGTTTGTGGCTCTGCCCTCCATCTCAGGCAGCAGGGGCATGGGGGTCCTGTAGCTGATGCTGGGCTGCCTTTCGTGCCAACCTGCAGCCTATGGCTTTGCCCAGAGCAGGGGCAAAGACTTGGGTGTTCACAGGTTCCCAACAGCACAGAGGCTGAGGATGGAAACCTGGAGGAGGGTACACTACACTCTTGCTCTCTCCCTTGCTCCCTTGCGGGGTTGGGGGGCACTTACCGCCCAGTGATGTAAGTTATCAACATTCTCTCCCTGTGATGCAGATGAGGAAAAGGGCTTCAGAGGAATTACTTGCTCTACTGGCTAAGGCAAGTAGAGGAAGGGCCAGGCTGGTGTGTGGGGGCCCAGCAGGGCTCTAAGAGGGTGTCCAGAGGGGGCCAGCCCTCCCCCCTCTCCCCCCTGGACCTGAAGGCATCTTCCAAAGAAGAGGCTGGAGGCAGCTTGGGACCTCTTCTTATGTAACGCTTCTTCCTCCTCAGAAGCCTCACTGGTGAATTTTTGAAAACATGCAAATCCAGTGCAGTGGGAGAGAAAACACATCAGGCCCCTGGCTTTGCACAGTGAACCTCCACGGGTCCCCCAGGCTGTGATTTGCTCTCGCCTAATAGTCCTCTGCGACAGAGACCAGGAGGGGCCTGGGCAAGGCCAGGAGGAGGGAGCCTGAGCCGAGGCGCTGGCAGGCGGGTGCCTGCTGACAAGGGCTGACAGCCCCTGCCTGCCTGAGTGTGGAAGGAGCACCTGTGTGGAGCTGT
Organism: Panthera uncia; assembly: GCF_023721935.1. Classification (NCBI taxonomy): domain Eukaryota; kingdom Metazoa; phylum Chordata; class Mammalia; order Carnivora; family Felidae; genus Panthera; species Panthera uncia. Next base: position 17,375,361 of record NC_064808.1, on the reverse strand, counting down.
GAGTGTCTGTGATCTGAGTGCCTGATCTCATTCCAACAGGAAGGTGGAGAGGAAAGGTGGAGGAAGTGGGGAAAGGCCACCGGAACTTTCTAAATCTGCTCTCAGTCCTGTCCTTTGGGTTTGGGAGTGTGTGACTATGTGTGAGGCCACACGAGTGAGTGTATTTGTGTGTGACCATGTTGGCTCACGAGGAAGAGGCTGTGTGTGCGCGCAGACTCAAGTGTATGATTGTGTAAAAATGTTTGTGTCAATAGCCACCTAAAGAACTGGTTCAGAGCCTCTGGGAAAGCTAGTTTGAACGTAGGAAAGTGTGTGCCATGGGCTGGTTTCCTGAGGCTGTTCTAGTCACCGAGGCCTCCACCATGTCCTATGTCTCTCCATCCAACCTTGGTCCCTCCATCCAGCCTGGGCCCGTGCAACCAAAGTCATTGCTCTGTCAGGACCAGCTGAGCTCCAGGGCCCTGCCTGAAGGCCAAGGTCTCAGGGAGAGTGTGTACCCAGGGTTCCTAGCCCAGGGAAAAATTGTCCCTCCCTTCTGGGTTGTTTTCTCTGCTGGCTTGGGGCTCATCAATCCGGATTCAGTGGGAGAGAAGGCCTATAGGCTCCTGAGCTGCTCTGGTCTCAGGCGGCCGATCTTCCACCCTCTGGGGGCCCAGGCCTGCAACGTCCTGCCTGTGAGCTCAAGGGGGCTTGGAGGTCATTTAGGCCTCGGGTTCCCTGGGGGCCCAAATCAGGACCCAGAACCTTCCCTCTTCCCCCAGCACCTCCCCGCCTCGGGCTCTGCAGTTCCCTGACTTCTTGAGGGTCGGTCCTAAACCGTTGTTCGCAGGCCAGTCGCCCCCCCCAGGTTGGCCACAGGAGAAACGCTTGGAGCGTGAGCCGGCCTGTCTCTCCGCGGCGAGCCGCGCTTGCGGGGAGTGTGGGTTTGTGGGGTGGCGAACTGGGGTCTTCGATGACTCCGGGCGTCGGGAGCCCAGCACCCGTGTGGCCCCCTGTGCCAGGGCATCCCGGGCGCGCTTCGCCGACTGCGCCCCGGGCTCCCAGAGGGCTCGGCACCTGCGACGCTCCCACCTGCAGCGCCGCCCGAGGAGCCTCCCTCCAGGCCTGCGGGGAGCGAGGCCTCCGCAGCCCCGGAGCCCCGCGCGCGAGCGCTGCGCCGGGACTGTTGGCCTCGGCGCGCCCGGAGCCCCGGCGAAGCGTCCGCTTCAGAGGCGGCCCCGAGGGCAGCGCAAAGCGAGTGGTTCGGCGAAGACGGGGAGAAACAAACTCCAGGTCGTCTTTAACAGCCCAAACGCTCCGAGCCCTCGGCTGGAGGATACGAAGGTGGCAGGACGGATCCCATGGTCCCCTCGGAGCAGTCGGTTCCTATTTGCCGACCCAGAGCCGCCCCGCTGCTCGGCCCCGCGCCTCCCCAGCCCGCCGAGTCCGGCCTCGCGAAAGCCAAGTGGGCTTCAAGGGCTCCGAAGCCTCGGTCCCGGGGTCCCCAGCCCTGAGCGCCCCGCACGTGCACTCACCGTAGCAGGGGACCTGCAAGGCCGCGTTGTGGCCGCCGCTGCCTTCCTGGATTTTGAGGCTGCCGTCCGGGGGCGTCTTGCAGGCGCCGCGCTGTAAGTAGAGATGCGGTTGCTGCGCGGGCGGCTGCGGCTGAGGCTGCGGCTGCGGCTGCGGCTGCGGCTGCTGCGGGGCCGGCGGCTGAGGCTGGGGCTGGAACTTGTTAAAGGAGCCCCGCGCCCCGGCGCCGCTCTCCAGGGGTGCCGCCAGGTCCTGCTGCCCCGCGCCGTAGCGGGCCCGGCTCTTGGCGTCTCCGAATCCCTGTCCTTTGGCGGCGGCCGATAGGAAAGTTGTGCCGAACTTCTCGCCGCCGGGGTATGCCCTAAAAGGCGAGGAGCCCTCCCGGCTCTGCGACACCGGGCTGTAGTAGGCGTCCATGGCAGCAGCCGGCGACTCGCAGTAAGACACACAAGTCTCAGCATTCATGCCTGGCCTGCGCGGGCGACGGGCGGGGGCGCGAGCGAGAGCGCGAGGACGCCACCGCGCGCCTTGGCCGGGAGTTTGGAGAGGCGAGGAGGCGGTGGCCTTGCGCTCCGCGCCGGCCTGCTAGCTCTCCCTCCTCCCCTGCGCTTCTCTCTCTCTCTCTCTCTCTCTCTCTCTCTCTCTCTCTTCCTCTCTCTATGTCTCCCTCTCTCTCCCTCTCTCTCTCCCCCCTCCTCCTCCTCTCTCTTCCTTCTCCCTCCCCACAGCTGGCCCAGGGAAAGAACCGAGGGCTGTAAAAAGATTCAGATGTTTGGGAAAGTTGACCAGATCTCCCAAACTCTCTTAAGGTTTTGAAGGGGGGGGGGGAGAGTGAATTCCACCCCCCAAGACTCTCTCCTTCCTTCTCTCCTTCTCCCTCCACCCCTACTCTCCTTCCACTCCCTGCTCCTCCCTTCCTCTCTCTTAAGGAGATGCTACTAACTGGTTCGCTAGGGATTAAACCTGGAGGCACCCGAGGGCCTTTCGGATTCTAGGGATTCTAGGCCCGGAGAGGTGACGGGACCCCCAGGACTCCTGAGGCTAGGCAGAGAATTGGTGGGTCCACGATTTGGCCTAGGGGAGGGGGGCAGGCAAAACTTTAGTGACAAATTAAAAGAAAAGAAAAGAAACAAAACACCCAACAGGTTTTCACGTGGAGTCTGAAGGGTCTCTAGCCTCCCGATATGGGTGAGTCCTTTGGACACTTGCCTCCAAATTTGTGGGTGCAGCTCTGGGCCTTCCCGCTGGTGCCTTTTCCTCTGTTTCCAACCCCTCTTCCCCATTTGCAGTCCCTCCATGAAATTAACACGCACACCACTAGTCCCCTGCAGGGGCACTTTCCTGTCTTATTAACTATTTCCCTCCCCTGGAAGGGCGCTGGGTCTGGGTGCAGAGGGGCCTGTGTTCACTCAAGCACCGGAGAGACCCTCGATGGGCCAAGTTGGGGAAGCCTTACAGCTCGGTCCCCTCCCTCCCCTCCTGGGACAGAGCCCTTCTCTCCCCAGCACTGCACCCAGGGGTTGCAAAAACCCAGGGGACTTTCCGGTCTTGGTCTGGGGTTGAGAGCAAGGGGTTGGGAGACCTGCTGGCTGCACCTGGTCTTTACACTGTCACCTGCTCGGGGTTTGGGGTAAGGGTGAGGTAGCTTCTTCTCTCTCTACACTCACTGTCTCCGACCTGAGACCGATGGCTTGGATTTGATGGGTTGTGGTTTCCCTAGGCGACGCGGGGCACACTGGGACCAGTCACAGCAAGGGAAAAGAACTTTTAAGGTGCGTCCAGCCCTTTCCCCAGGGTTAGTCATCGACTGTATCTCACAACAACTGTGAGTGGTGGGAAGTTGGGGCCCCCAATTTTCGATGAACAAACCGAGGTTCAGACAGGTGTGGTCACTTGGCTGAGGCCCGTCTTGGACACCATGCTGTGGCTAGTCCCTCCACGGTCCAGGGATGGCATGGGGGCAGCGAAAACGCCAAGCGCAGAGGAGACGGGTCTCCCACTGGGGAATGAGTCAGTTTGAAGGAGACGGCTCAGAGCAGCTTATGACAAACTGCAGGGAAAATCCGCGGATTGAGGACTTACCTCAAGGGAGGCTGGGGATGGGGTGAGCAGTAAAGGGGCAAAGTAAAACGAGAGAGGGCCTGAGCATTGTGAACCCAGGCACGTGGGTCGGAAATCCATTTTCTGAACCTACCATATCCCAAAGAAAAAAGACCTGGGGGGGGGTTGTGCCTCTACTCCCAACCTCATCCGGGCTAATCCTCACCCCCACCCCACTCCCTTGGTATCTCTGCTCCTTGCTCTGCCTCCGGCCGCCGCCGACTGCTCAATCCCACATCTGGTTTCCATCGCGGCTTACCTTGAAGTGCTCGTTAATAAAGATATTCCGAAACCCTAGGCCAGGGGTGCGCGGTCCGAACCCCTCCCCCCCGCCCATGGGGACCTGAGCGGCTCTGGCCCGCAGACGTAAGCCATGCAGATATAAGTCATCTTATATTTATTAAGCACCTATTGTGCCAGAAGCCATCCGCAGGTCATGCCCCAATCCCCACCCCCACCCCCAAACAGTGTGTGGCAATGCTCACCTTGTCCTACCCATTTTGCAGATGAGTAGACTGAAATTCAGAGAAACCGTCTGATTTTCCAGCCTCAGATAGTAAAAAGTGGATGAGCTTCCCATTGTCCCATATGTTCCTGTCCAATTTCTTTCAGTTCTTAGAAACTGCCAAGTTCTGCCTGCGCACAGCAGTTTAGGGGTTTCCTCTGCCTAGAACTCCCCAATCTGGAGCCTGTGCTTTTGTCTCGTTAATGATCTGGGGTCCAGCTAGAGTCCCTTCCTCCAGAAAGCCTTCCCACGCCACCCAATGGGATTTGGTTCTCCCACGTGCTGAGTCTCTTTCTTGGACCTTGTTGTCTAGTTTGATCAGGTCAGTGTGAATCTTTTTAAAAAAAATTTTAAACATGTTTATTTATTTTTGAGACACACACACACACACACACACACACACACACACACACGGAATGTGAGTGGGGGAGGGACAGAGAAAGAGGGAGACACAGAATCCAAAGCAGGCTCCAGGCTCTGAGCTGTCAGCACGAGTCCGATGTGGGGCTCGAACCCACGAACCCAAAGCCGTGAGATCATGACCTGAGCCGAAGTCGGACGCTCCACAGACTGAACCACACAGGCGCCCTGGGTCAGTGTGAATCTTGACCTCACTGGTCAGAGGCTCCTAGAGGACAGCCTCGAGCACGCCTGGTGCCGCACAGATATTTGTGAAATAAAATACTAAAGCCCGAGCTGTGGACCCAGGGTTCCATCCACTGCCCGTTTTGCCATACTAGCTTCTACTAGTTCAAGGTCTTTGGTTTCCTTTAGCCAAAAGCAATCAGTTGCTCTCCCTCCCCCTCCTCAGGAATTAAGCGACAGAATTAAGAGCCGGCCCCTCTGAGGCTGCACGAAAATAGTGAGCTCACTCAGCACAGGGGCCCGTCCTGTTTTGTTTGCTACGGGTCTTGACACATCGTAGGTCCTCATAAAATGCGTGTTGAATGGACCATCGAAAACGGCATGCGGTCCAGCAGCGTCCTGGCGAATCTTTGCCAAGGAGTGCCCAAGGAGCAGGCTGCCCTCGTCCATGTACCCAGGAGCTGCCTGGACACCTACATGGTGGCAGCAACCTCTTCCACTTCTCCCCCAAGATTCCAGGCCCAGGCATGAAGAGAAGAGCACGAGCATCGAAATGCATGGGTGCAAGGCAGGCACAGGTGTAACCGCGACGTTCTCCGGTAACCTCTGCCCCACGGCATGCTCTCAATGCCAGAAAACCCGAGTCCCAGGAAGCTTTCTGTGGGCGCTGCCTCTCACCACCTACCCACCTGCGCTTTTGTTACCTGTTGAATTACTGCCTCATTATTCAGCCTTTTCCTCGGCTACCTGGGAAATTCCAAACCCTGAGCACTCGGGACACAGCAGTTGGTGCCCTCAGCTGGAGCCCCTTCTAGGCACCGAGCTCCTTCTTGGAACCGGCACCACTGCCTTCTACCTTTCTACATTGTATCTTATGGATGGACTCAGAAAGAATGAGCACTTGGCTGGGAGCGAGGAAGCGAGTGCCTGTGTGTGGGTTTGCCTGGGATCTGGTGACAATATGGTTTCCCTCATGAAAACCATCACCGACCCGCTCTCTCAAGTCCCTACAAACACACCTTTCAGGAGAGAACACTAATAAGAGTAGCTGGTTGTTTCTGTCTGTGTGCATTCATTCATTTGTGCGTCCACCAGCCCGCCCATCTGCCCATCGTCCATCCATCCATCCATCCATCCATCCTTCCTTTGCTAAAAGCCAAGCCACTCAGTTCCCCCACTAGGCTTGCCAGCCATCTGAAGCCAGGTTTTGGCCCAGCCTCTGCTCTCCCGGTGAGTTTTTTCTCCTGCAGCCAACACTCCCCCTGGCTTGCTGTTTGTCTTGAAGTTGCCCCAGCTGCCCTTGACACCCTGGCTTGGCCATATCTCTGTACTTCCCGTTACCTCACCGCATACCGGGAATGATGGGGGTCAGCAGGGCCCTCTGCTTTAAGTCCTGCACCCCCACCCCTGGCAGGCACATCCCCCGCCGCAGCCGTCCCCTTTCCCTCCCTTTTGCAACTCCCGCTCAGCCCTCCTGGAAGCAGTTCCCCTCTTTTGAGGACTCTGCACACAACTGGGGGAAGGGAAATGCTGAAGAAAAGCCTTTCTTTGTCAAGGCTGAGTGTCCAGTGCCCGCTCCTCTGGGAGACCTTCCTTCACCACCCCAGCTACTGCTCTGTCAGATTTGCTTGTTTACTTCTTCCATAGTATCTATCCCGGGCTGATATTATCCCCACATTCGTTGATCTACTTGGTTTATTGTTTGTCTTCCTCCTGGAACGTGAGTTCATGGCTACTGTCTCCGACAGTGGGGAGTACTGTGCCTCACACACAGCACCGCTCAGTCATATCTTTTGAATGAATGGCTGAAGGAGTGAATAAACCAATGGATGGATGGACGAAGGAATGAATAGCAGGAGAGTGTGCTTCGGGACTGGAGGGTAGCTGCCCAGTCCCGCTGGTTCAAGGTTGGAACTCTTGAGATCAGGCATGTAGGAATGAGTTGGTTAGAAGGTCCCGGACTGGGGGAGGGGGGGGGGGGGAAGAAGGCATAGCAGACACACCTTTCTTTCCGAGGGAAGGGTGGATTTGGAGCCATTCCTTTGGTCAGAGCTCTCCCCCACACCGCCCCCTCCCGCCCTCACCCTTGCACTCTCACCCCACTGGACAGACAGTGGAGCTCAGGGCCTGGGCACTTTAGCCCTGGCTGCCAGACTGGCTTATCTTCTATGTGATTTCTGACTGCCCCAAGCCTCAACGTCCAGTGTGAGCAAAATGGGGACCATACCCACCTCAGCGAGTGTTTACTCTACTTGGCTGGAAGTTGCCCCTCCTCCATAAGTGGCAGGAGGCAACAAACACTGGAAGTTTGGGACCGACGAAAGGACGTTTTGGACACCTGCAGAATGGGCAGGAAGTCAAGCTATAAACTGGGGAGGACAGGACTCTTATAAATCTTGCACAGGAGCCCTTCCTGCCCTGCAGACCCCTGTGCACAAACCTCACGCTCTGGAAATACCAATATTAGCAACAGTGTGGTGCACAACTGTTACAAGTAAGTTCTTGCACACTGAGATCTTTGCAGTCCTCCCAATAGCCCCATGGTGGTACTATTATTCTTATTTTACAGTCATTACAACACCGAAGCACAGAGAAGTGAAGCAATTGGTTCCCGTCATCAGCAAGGCAGAGGACTTGGGATTCTAACTCAGGGATCTTACCTCAGAACCCGTGCTTCAGGTCGCTTTGCATTGTCAGAGATCTCTGTAACCCAGTCTGGTTCTCAGAGATCCCTGGGGATGGGCGGGTCCACTGGTTCCCGAGCCCCTGGCCTGCAGGGTGCGCCGAGCGGCTCTCACTTCCCCGGTGCCGAAGGTGCGGGGCGTGACAGAAGTGAGCCGGGCCGGGTCTCGGCGCGATCGCCAACCCCAGCCACACGCGCCGACCCACCGACGTCCAGCCTCCCAGACCCCGCCCCAGTCTCCCCGAATGCGGACACCGAGGCACCTGCGCGTTCCGCTCCCGAGGCGGCGCTGCCCTCGGGCCAGCCGCGCCCCCTATCGGGCGGAGGCAAGGAGGGTGGCACTGTCCCTCCGAGGTTCTCCAGAAGCTCCGAGGCCACGGCGAAGGGGGGCGCAGGACTCGGCAGGCGGGGGCCAAAGTGCGCCCAGCTGCCCTGCGAAAGGCGTGGGGTCTCTTAGGAGCGTTGAACCCGCGGGAGGATCCAGCCAGAGGGCGCGAGACCAGGTCCCCGCCTGCCCTTCCTGCTTGGCAGGACTTGTTACCCCGTTTCAGTGCTTAGCCTTTCCCGATGCCCCGGACCCCCATCGGTCCCAGGCTGCGCACGCTCGGGAATTCGGAATTCGGCGCGGGGAGGGGCCTTCGAGGGCAACCACCTCCCTGTCACCTCCTGCACTATTTTTAATAAGGCCCAGGAACCAGGGGGTCGAAAGGAAGCCTGCGTCCAGGGGCATAGCTTTCTGCATTAATCCGCGAGTGGCGCGGACGGAGAAGCCAGTCGTTCTAGAGTTCTTGTCACACACGATTCAATTCGGTCTGGGGCTTCGAAGAAGTACAAAGCGGGAGGGATGGAGGTTTTTACAAAGGACCAACCCCGCCGCCTGCGCCCGCGGGACCGCACCTTTGCCCATCCAGACGCGCTTCCAGGGTCTGTCCCCCGCGCGTTCGGGGCGCCGGGCGTCTCCACTTCCCCGCGCGGGGCTGCGGGTCCGTCCGAAGGCGCAGGCCCCGCCACGCAGCCGGGTTCCCTGCCCTCCCCTCGCGAGCGCCAGGCGGGGACAGAGCTCTGAGGGCCAGCGCAGGTGGCATCTGGGGAGCCCCGTGTGAAAAAGCTCACCAGAGGGGGTCTGCACTCTGCCGGGGGCGACTGCCTTCGCCCCCGAGCCGGAGAGGACTTTGTTAGAACCGGAAGTCTTCAGCCGAATTCTGATCCAGGGCACCCCCTGAATATTGGTTACAGCCCAGGAGGACACGGATAATTTAAATCTACAGATAATCTCAAACGCCGAACCCCCAGCCAGGTGTTTGGACTGAAGCTCCCTGTGCATTGTTTCTCCCCATCCTTTCTCTCCTGAAAGGCAGTCCTTAAGGTTTCAAAAAGTGGCTGGGAAAGACTGGCCATGGGAAGACGGAGGCCCAAGCACACCTGCCTTATATACACAGGAGTCCCCAGACATCTCAAGGGCAGAAATGAGGTCTCAGTTTCTTGAGGTGCTTGCTGGGAGGAGAGGATCTGCCCTTGCTCAGCCAACCCAGGGAAGCACTAGGAACTTTGTGCCCATTACTCTGATCAGAAGAGAGAGGCATCAGCAACGGTGGAGAAGTGTTGACGGCTAGGGGGATCGGAGGCCTCCTTCACATCGTGTCTGCCTGTCCGTGGCAATGGGGAGGGGGCTGGAAAAGGCGGGGTGGGTGGGGAGGGAGGAGGCGGCAAGGTGCCCTGACAGCAGTTCCGTTAGTGGTCCGGAGACCAGCTTTAGATGCAAGTTTGAATCCCAGCTCTGCCACTTTGGGGCTGTGTAGTGTGGGCTAAGTGACAGCTTTCATAAGCTTCAGTTTGCTCTTCTGCAAAATGGGGATAACAGTACCGGCTTCATAGAATAGCTGTAAGGATGAAGTGAGATCATACTCACACAGGCTTAAGCATTTTCCGGTAACAACAGTGATCACCTCCTTTCCATTTTGGAGACCCTGTGATTTTAAACATCATAGCCCAGCCTTAGAGCACTGGAAATGACCATTTGGGGTTTCTGTCCTTCCACCTTTGGGGAAATGGGTCATATTCATCCTCCTCTCTGACCATAGCTCCTCCGTGGATCAGTCAGGTTCCTGTCAAAGCACCAGGAGTGAAAAGGCTGAAGGAATTCGTAGCTCCCAGGGTCCTGCCCTTCCTGCAGTGGGTGCCAGTGGTTGGTGAAGGGTGTGTGCTGTGTGTGTTGGGGGGGGAGTGTGGGGGGAGTCTTGAGGGGAGGAGGGGAGCGCTGCCCTCCACGTCCCAGCTCCACCTCACCTGGCACTTCACCTCCCTTGATTCTCTCTGTGAGCTCACTGTGCTGTGAGGTGGGGTGTGAATCCCCATCTATAGCCTGGGAAATGGAAGCCCAGAGAGGTGACCCCCCTTGCCAGGAGTCACATTGCCCGCAGAGGTCAAGTTGACTCTCATACTGGGAGCTTTGGGCTCCCTCCCAGGCCTGGTATTTTTGGCTCCGCAGCCATAGCAGGCTGGGGCCTCACCGTGGGGGTGGGGGAGGGGGTCTGGCATTTACATCCCTGGCCTGCACCCCACCCCCCACCCTGACAGTCTCAGGCCTGCCTCCAGAGGGAGGGATCCTGGCCCTAGCACCTGTCATAGGGGGCAGCCAGAGCGCACATTCTGATCCCATAATCCGGAGGCTTGTGATTGGCAGGGAGGAGGCGGAGGAGGGGAAGGAGGGTGGGAGGGAGAATGCCGGAGAGAAAAATTTGAGCAACCCTAGAAACCGGAGGCAGAAGCAGAAACAGCTACAGAGCTTGGCACAGTGCCTGGCACATAGTAGGTGCTTAGTAAGTGGTGGTGGTGGTTCTATTTCTCTTGCCTCCTGCTCTCACCAGCTGCCTCCCAACCTCCTTACCCTCTCCATCCCGCAGGGTTGTATCTGAGGACTGTGGTCTGACCTGGACTCTCTCTCTCTCTCTCTCTCTCTCTCTCCTATGCTGCCTGCTGTTCTTCCCTCCCTGGGACCTGTGGGCGCACAGCACAGCTGGCCTCCCCGCACTCCCCTGGCAGGGGCCGGAGCCGGCCCAGAGCGCACATCTGTGGGCAAACTGGGATTACACCTCCTCCAGTCGACCTCTCCTCCCAGAGCTGAAGGGGGGGGGGGGGGGGGAAGAAGGGGCCTTGACTGCCGAGGTAAGGGCGGAATTGCTCCTGCTAGGTGGTTCCCGAACACCCAGCCCTAGGGGGAGCCTATGGCAGTGGGGCTCCCAGTTGCCCCGGGCCTGGAGTGTGCCGACTTGGAAAACTACAAGGCAGTTGAGATAAAAGACACAACACATCTAGAGTCTCCCGCCGGGTTTGGGCCGCCACCAGGGGACAGAGGCGAGGCCCCGAGGTGGCGGCACTTTCCCTCAGTTTTTGGGTGCCTGTTCAGGTCCCGCACTCCTCTGTGCATCCGAGCAACGCACTCTCCCTCCGTCCTCGCCCGAGGGCTGGAGACTGAGCGAGGCAGAGCGAGGCCAGGGTGAGGAGCCACCCGCCCGAAATACACGGGAAATAAACCCCCGCAGAGTGGGCCCTGGGACAGGCTTTGGCCCCTCGGTCCTCGAAGCGGCTGCTGCGCAGTGAGTGACGCGCTGTGGGGCCTCGGACGCAAGCTTCCTCTCAGCCTGTTTCCCCAGCTGCTCTGCCATCCTCGGGAGCGCTCCCGCTTCTAGCTACTTTGTCTAAATTGCATTCGTTTCCAGGTCGGAGTCGAGTTTGTCCGAGGGGTTAGTTGAAAATGCGCGCGCGCTCTGGAGCCGGGTGGAACTGGTTGCTAATCCCCGATCTGGGTGCGGATGTGCAGTCGTGGGCAAGTCAGTTCTCTCTGTGCCTCAGTGTCCTCATCTGTGAAATGGCGATGGTTACTGCTGTTTCCTAGGGAAGAGATCACGTGGGCAGGCGATTCCTTGACCCCAGTTCTCATTTGCATCCGGACGGTGGCAGGATTGCGGGGCTTGGAGGAACACACAGTTCAGTGTGCCATCACATTCAGGTTACCTGGTCGCTGGGTTCCTGGAGTTCTTCATTCTGCCCTGCTCCTGGGGCCACAGGACTCGCCCTTCAATGGCTCTTCTGGTCCCTAAGTGTGGCCAGTCAAATCCTTTCAACATTTGTCTCCTTTAAAATAATTCGCGGGGCTCACCCTTTCCCTTTCTGAGCTAACTGACATGGTTTCAGTTTCTGGGGGATAAAATAAAATAAAATAAAAATAAAAATAATAAAATAAAATAAATAAAATAAATTAATTAATTAAAATAAATTAAAATAAATAAATTAATTAAAAAAAATAAATAAATAATATAAATAAATAAATAAAATAAATAAAATAAAATAAAATAAAAATTTGCTAATTATTGCACCCACAGTAGAATTGGTGCCTATTTTCTTTTTTTTTTTTTAAGGTGAAATTCACATAACATAAAATTAGCCGTTATAAAGGGAACCATTCAGCAGCATTTAGTACATTCGAAATGTCTTACAACCACCACCTCTGTCTTGTTCCAAAACATTTTCATCACCTCAAGAGGACCGATTTTCCTTTTTCAGCTCTGTCCCCAAGATGGAGTTGTGTGTAGGCAGACAAGCCAGATGTCAGGACTTCATGCGTTTACAACTGCCCTTTTCAATGCCTTTAAAAGGAGCTCAGTTTCTCAAATGATTTGCATGGTTGATCTCAGAGGACTAGGGGGCCACGGTGGCGGGACTAGGTGCTTTTTCAGAACCTGGGGAACCAATGTGTGTGTGTGTGTGTGTGTGTGTGTGTGTGTGTGTAGGGGAGGGATTATGGGACAGGGCACTGGAGACAGGGCACTCAGCAGAAGGTGTTTGATGGTCCCGCTCATCCAAAGTATAAGTACAATTCTCATTCTGCAGGAGGAGGATGCTGCATGTATAGTTTCACACAGACATTTCACATCAGTGACTTTTCACCATCTTGGGGGAGCCGTGTCTTTGGTAATCAGATGAAAGCAAAGGACCCTTTTTCTAGAAAGATGCAGGTAGATGTTACATTAGTTTTTCCAGGGCTGCCGTAATAAGTGACCACATACGCGGCGCCTTATAAGAAGAGAAATGTATTCTCTCACAGCTCTGGACACCAGAAGTCTGAAGTCAGCGAGTCATGAGGGCCGTGTTCCGCGAGAGGCTCCTTCCTTGCCTTTTCCAGCTCCTGGTGACTCCAGGCTCCCTGTGGCTTCCTTACTCCCATCTCTGCCTCTGTCTTCACATGACCTTCTTCTCTGTGTCTTCTCCTCTTCTGTGTCTTCTAAGGACATTTGTCGTTGGATTAGGGTCCACCTGGAGAATCCAGGATTGTCTCAAATGTCCTCCTCCCCCCCCCCCAATATGGTCACACTCCCAGGTGCCTGGGGTTACGACTTGGAGAGATCTTCTGTGGGGCTGTCATTTAGCCCAGCACAGGTGCCTACATCCAATTTTACACCCAATTTCAGGGATGTTCAGCATAAACGATTCAGGCTAGGAGTCTCTGATTTAATGTGACAAAGGAATCCTTTGATGTCACTGTTAGAAAGGTAAAGAGCAAAGACACCACGCCTGTGTCCACGGTTTTCCTTAAGGAAGGGAGCACCCACATATGGTTAAAAGGAAGAAACAGACCCATCATTCTGTCCCCGTGATATGATCTACCCTTTTGAGGGACGACATTCCAGAACAGAAGGCTAGAGACAGAAATCGGTTGCCTTTTTACAAAGAAGCCCTTGAAAAATGCAGCATCAGCCAGAATCTAAATTTGTGAAAATGGACCAACAGGAAATTTTGCCCTGTCAGACAAACTTCATAAAGACCCTGTAGGGGCTCTCCTGCTCAGAGAGGCCCTTTAAGAAAATTGCAGTTTTTAGTCAGACCCTGAGGGAAGTCTCACAAAGATCCTCACACTCTGACGGAAGAAACAAGGTTTTTCTTCCCCCCCCTCCCAGGGAAGGGGAGCAGTGTGGAGAGGAATCAGGGCTGGGGAGAGGCTGTTCCCAGAGCTAGGGAACAGGACGGCCTCAAAGATAGAAGTGACAGCTCCCTCAGCTGAGTCCCCGGGTCGCCACCTGTGTCCTTCCTGCAGATCGGATTTATAGAGTGTAACATTTTAATAAAAAACACACACACCTTCCCATTTTGGTGCATTAAGAGATTTCTAACAAAACACTGTAATGTTGCTATAAATTTTTCTCCCGGCACCCTCAAAAGCTATAACTCAGCTCTAGCATTTCGTATTTAATGTTTATTTTGATGGCAACATTCCAGCCAGAGTAGGGGCTCAGGGTGGGGAGAGAGAAGGCAGGAAGGCCTCCTCTTTTCTAGCCACTAACTGTGTGTTTTTAATGAAAGCCCCACAAATTGGGGAGCTGACACTTGGAAAGGAAGGAGGGAAATCATGACACTTTCTCTGGAGGTACCAGTGGCCTCAGGTCTAGGAAGAGCGGGGGGGGGGGGGGGGGGGGGGCAGGGGAGGCCCTGGCTGGGTCTTGCCCATCTGGGTCCCCAGAGGGTTTTCTGGAATGTCTCCTTTGCCCATGCCATGTGTTCTGTCTGAAATGCTCTTCTCTCCTCTCCCTAGCACAGAAGCCTCTTCTTCTGGAATTTTCCCCCACACCCTTTCTCTCCTGGAGTTATGGGCCTCTCCCCTGAAGAGTATTCATTCAATCCACTTATCACCTGTAACATAATCTCCGGCTGGAATGGACTCAGGCAAAAATGCCGAATGAACGGATGAGCAAGTGAAGTAAGGCTGGTTGGAGAATTCCGTTTCACTACATCTGAGCTACCTCCGTGAAAGCAGCTGTTTTGGGAGCGGTTAATGCGTTTCCGCTTTAAAAGGGGATCTGCGTAGTTCGACCTCATATGGAAGCCAGTTCATGGCCCCCTTTTCATTCCGAGTTGCTGTATTCCAAACATCTTACACTCAGGACACAGGTCAGAAGAGAGGTCAGTTAGGTCTCCTGGTTCCTTCCTTCGCCTCCAGGTAGAAACGAAAGGTGAGGTGCCACTCCAGACTGTCAAGGACGTGGCGGCCGCTTCCTGGAGGTTAAGGCTAAGGGTCCGATTAAGGCTTAGCCTCCTCGCGCCTTGGCTGTGGGGCCTCCCCGGGACTCTCCTGCCACCAGCCTCTCCTTCTCGGAACCTCCCAGCCCCACCTGCCTGTCTTCCTTGGGGCCACCGGTCAGAGTCTGGGTTTGGGGGGAGGGGTGCCGCATCCCTGAAGCTCGTTCAAATGGCCAGTGGAGGTAATGAACGGAAAACATGCTTGTGAGCTGCAGAGGACCGCGGGCACAGAGGGTGGCACTTAACACAGTGAGTGTTCCAGCGGTGGAGAGGCACGTGGGTAGTGAGTGGGTCAGACTCTGGAGTCAGAGTGGTTGGGGGCTGTGTCACTCACTGACATGAGACCTCAGTTTTCTCATCTGTAAAATGGTAATAATTTTAGTAATTGGGTCCTGGGGAGGGGGAGAGAAGATTATCTGAGAAAGTTCCTGGGCAGCGATTGGCATAGGTAAGCTCTCTACCCTCATTGTTTGGGATGGGAAGGGACCCGGCTGTATGCCTGCCGCTCCCGGATCTCTGAGCATGGTCAGCTGGTCGGGCAGGGGTCCTGTTCCTCCTCCCCTACCTCTACCTCACACCCCTCCCCAGAAGGGAGAATCGGCTTCTTCCAAGCTGCCTTACTTCTCCTTCTCTGTGGAGGAAAAAAACCCAGTTTTTCACCAAGGGTTTGAATCCTGCCTCTGCCACTTATTCACTGGTCAACCTCAGGTGAGTTACTTAACCTCTCTGGGCCTCTGTTTTCCTATCTGATAAAATGAGGATGGTAATGCTGGCCTTGATGCCTTGCTGTGAGGACCGAAGGCGACGACAGAAGGTGTGATATATAATGGGCACTTGATAAATGTTTTTTCTTTCCTCCCTTTCCCCAAGTAGATGGCAAGCAGACAGCGTGTCCGCTGCTCTGGACTGGACCGCCTGCTCTCCCAGGGCCCGCACACAGATGGTGCCTATTAGCTGCCGGGGATGGATGGACTAGTGAGAGCTGCATCGCCCATCCTGGGGAGCTCTCAGGGGGACACCTCGCTCATCCGGGCTTCGTTTTTCCTTTTGACGAACCCTCAGCCTGGCCCACGGCATTTAAAAACTGAGATAAACAGTTCCAGGGCAAAGCCAGGGATCAGGGCTTTTTCCAAAGTGCTGGAAACCTTTGGCTCTTTCCAAAGTGTTTCTGAGCCTTTTAGGCCCCCAGCCTGCAAGCCCTCTAGCTTTAATGGGTGCTGAGCACTTTACACCCTGTGAAACCAGCGGCAAATGGTCCTGGCCTCTGATGTGCCATCCAGGCTGGCAGCAAGGCCCTGGCACTCAGCCTCCGCCTGAGGAAATGAAAGCCTGATGGCGGCTGGGGGAGGAGATGGCACAGAAGCTTCCAGAAACAGCATAGCAGCTGGAACAAGTCAGGCCTTTGCCCAGTTGGGCCGTTCCTTGGACATCTCTCCCTTGCCAAATGGGGCAGCAAGACCTGCTTTTTTGGGTGAATTTCTGTCAACGCCCAGAAGCACTTCCTGATCAGGCCGGTGAATCTGACCGATAGTGCTAATAATCAATTTCTTGAGCACCTATTATGAGTCAGACCCTAATCTCAGCTTGTTCCATAGATTTGTGTCTGCTGGGGCACCTGGTGCAGGTTAACTCTCCCCAGGGACTCACTGTCCCTCACCTTCTTTAATTCTTCACAGCACTCATCACTGGCTGTCATTATCTGGCTTATTTCTCTGTTTACCTGTCTACGGTCTGTCTCCCCCATTATGACGGCAGGAACCTTATATATTTGTCCATACCCCAGGTCGTGGAGAAGTGCTTGGCACAAAGCAGGTGCTCAGTAAATATTTTATTATTTTATTTTTCGTTTCAATGACTGGATGATCCTCAGAGCAATCAGAGGAAGGTATGATGATTGTCTCCATTTTACAGATAAGACAAATGAGGCGGGGAATTGGTCTGGAGCCTTGACAAAGGACATACAGTCAGGAAGGGCAGAGCTGAGATCGCAACCCTGGAATATGTGACGGAAATCTGTACTGTCCTTCTACCCTCCCTACACCACCTTAACTTGCCCACCCGGCTTCCCTTAAGGTGAACATTCTGTTGGGAACAGAAGGCCTTGTCAAAAATGGAAACTTGTTTCCCTTGCGTTCGAAGAAACATTTCCCAAATATTTGTATTCACGATCCTACGATACCTTGTTTTCTTCAGTTTTCACAGAAACCATCCAGGTTGTTACCATTACGCACCATTTTATAATGAAGAAATCAAAGCTCAGAGAGGTTGGCCGCTTGCTAAAAGACACACAGTGAGGAAGTGGCGGAACTGGCATTCAAGTCTGGATCTGGCCAGAAAGGCTGTGCACATCTTGCCTTTTAGGGACATGGCCCCCCCGGGGAATCTGAGTGATTCCAGGCTCACACAGCCAGCAAAGGGCAAAGCAGAAATCATGCCAGGGTTTGGGATGGCACATTCGGTCCTCCTGCCCCAAATCAGTATTTGCAGCCTAGAAGCCAGGTGGGCAGAAGGAAGGCACCAGGGCCCTGAGTACATGGTGTGGATGCCTGGAGGTTCAGGAATTGGCAAAGGGTGATGGGCTCTCCATCAAGGAGACTCACAAGACTGTGTGTGTGTGTGTGTGTGTGTGTGTGTGTGTGTAAAATACTAATGCCTGAATATTCATAGTCTCTTGATCCCCACCGTGGATCAGAGGAATTGTGGAGCAAGGAAGAGGGACAGAGAAGCCAGAAAAAATGGCTGCATTTACACGGGAAAGGCTGCAGGGACGTGGGAAGTAGGAACGGTACAGACGGGCTAGGGTTGAAAGAGTGGGGTTGAGGATCTGCAGTCAGGAGAGAGGGGAGACGAGGAGGGAAGCCGCCAGGTCCAGGAGCCCTGGGAGCTGAGGGGGGAGCAAGAGACATTCAGATGGTTTTGGTGTTATGTATTATGAATATAATTTCCCCGTTCTTGTGAGTCTGCAGTAAACATTTTAACGGAATTTCAAGTTGGTTTTGGATGCTGGCCGATGCTTCTCTGATTGAGGTTCTGTGTCTAGACGAGCCATGAGCTTGGCTTTCGAGAGCTAAGGTGTCTGTGCGGCTGTGTTCTCTACATGTGTGCACATGTTTGCACACGCGTGTGTTCACATGCATGTAGGACGTAACTGGAGGTGTATGCGTGCGCGTGTGTGTGCTGGGGGTGCACTGCTCAGCCCCAAACTGCAAACACATCCTGTCCTCAGGAGTGGAGTCAGAAGCTGGGAGCATCTGGAAGGTTTGAATCAGGAGAAGCCCCCCACCTCCCCTTTTGGAGAATCGGCATTTGCTATGGGATATGGAGCAGGATGTGGGGGAGACCAGCTCAGAAAACACAAAATGACCTCTAGGGGGACTTAGCTGAGACAGGAACAGAGAGCAGAGAAGGAAGGAACCAGGTGACAGGACGGGGAGAGTGGGAGGTTCTAGAGGTTGGTGAGGTGCACCCAGTGAGGCTGTCCTTGCCTTTCCCCTGTCTCCCCACGCTCAGTCCCCCCACCCCCCAACTCCCGGTCCCAGCCCAAGAGAGTAGTCCTGGGGTCCTCCTCAAACAACAGCAACCGTGGGGGTCTCTGCAACTAAAGCGCTGGGCACAAGGAGAAAGTCTTGAACTTGGAGCCAAGAAACGCGGTTCTCATCATGCCTCCGTGCATACTGACAGGCTGTGCAACCTTGGGCAAGTCACTTGGCCTCTCTGAGCCCAGCTTTTGCACAGTGAAAAGCAGGGGAGCTGGGAAGACTGCACTGGCTGGTGTGTGGAAAGTGCTCTGTGAGCGCCGAGGGGCGGGGCATGTGGGGGGTCTGGGTTTCTTACTATAACCACCAGCTGTCACCCTGCCTTGGCTCCCAGGGAATTCTGGCTCTGCTGCTCACGGCGGTGGGGTCGCAAAAACCCTCCCAGCCTTCAATTTCATCGTATTTCATCTTCTTGAATTTGACAATGTCACTCTGACTCCTTTAGAAGGCCAGTCCGGGCTCCAGCTGAAGGGTCCAGGCTGGGAGCTTGTGCGGCTCCCCTGTGATGGCCCTTCAGCGCCAGGGACTGACGGATGGCTAAGCCAGCTCCTCGTCACTCTTTCTGCCATTATCGGTAAAAAACTGCCCTTGGTGTCCCCTGAGACCCAACACTTGCGTCCCACTTGTCCAGGTCAGGTGCCAGGTTATCTGCTGAACGCACAGAAGCGCCCTTGGCAGTGGGCGTCATGGCGGCCACTTCCGGGGGGGGGGGGGGGGGGGGAACCGAGAGTCCTAAGTCTCAGTGAGCCACAGAGCGAGCAGGTCCCGTCTTGGCCCCAGACTCTAATACCACGTCGATGAAGTTAGTTGTCAACTGCCTTATTCTCTGCAAACATAAGTCACTCCCCAGTTTATGTCACCGAATGCACTTGTTAAACTTTGTTTCTCTGGCCGTGCTGATGGATGCACACTGCTCTGAATCCCGCCACGTGAAGGTCACGTACAAAACAAGCCTCCGGAGCCTCTGAGCCGGCAGCTTCCATCACCACTGCCTTGCAGGGGTGTGTGTGACGGTACCTTGCTCTTGACTCCTTCCTGCCTTTTTTTCTGTACCGTTCCTGCCCCCCTCTTTTATTACAGGGCGCCTCGGACCCTCCTTCTCCCCCAGCGCCCTCCCCACCTTACCCTTTCAAGCCAGCCTGCCCCCTTCCCCCTGCAGGCTGGGCCCCTGGAGCCGAAGCCTTGGTCTGGATGAAAGCCATTGGCCAGGCCCATAAATCAGCCGGCCTGTGCCCCTTAACCTTCCCCATTAACCTCTCACACTGGCGGGCATTAGGTGTTACACTTGGCTGCCATAAATTACTCGCCAATGAATTTATGAGCGCTCACCCCTTACAGGCCTGCTTCCTCGTCCTCCCCCAACTTTCCCTCAGGGCCTTGCAGGGATCAAGCCCCAGGCTTGTTGGCAATGCCTGGTCTGGGCCCGAAACTCCCCATTTAGTGCTCTGCCCCTGACCCCCTACTATAGGCAGAGCAGACTGGAGGGCACAAGGGGCTGAGGGCAAGGTGGGTGTGTGTGGCAATGACCCCTTAACGCTCATAGCCAGAACTCCCCTCCCCGGAGGCCATGACCCGGAGCTTCCCCACCGTTACCTCGGAAGGTGAACCGATCCTAAATAATAATACCCGCCATCAGTCATTGTTTTCCCTGTGTGCCAGGCACTCACGTGCTCACTGTCTCTGATTCCTCCGACCAGCCCGTGGGGGATGAATTATTACCCCGTTTCACACACGAGGAAATGGACACGCAGGCAAGTGACATGAAGTGAGGAGGCTCCCTGGCCGACGGTGACAGACAGCAACAGCGGCTGCATTCGCCTTCCTTCCACCCCGCAGTCTGCGAAGGGAGGAGGCCACTATACAGATGAGAAAACCGAGGCCCGCAGAGGTCAGCTGACTTGCCCAAGTCCCACAGCTCATAGGGGCAGGGCGGGGAGCAGCGGTGTTGAGAGTAAGTGAATCACATAAAAAACCCGATTCTGCAGAAGCAATTCTGCTTGGGCAGACCATGGTGGCCATGAACCAGAATATCTGTCTCGTTTGCCTGTCACGCCCCCAGCCAGTTTACGGTAATAACGGCCATTGTGTGACAGTAATGGCCATCATGATGATGGTGGCTGCCATAAGGGGTGTCACATATGCGGGAAGGAGCTTCATTTTCACCCCCGTATGGGGTAGATACTATTGTTCGGCCCGTTCTTCTTAGAAGAAGAAACTGAGGCAAAGCGAGGTCAACTAACTTGTGGAAAGTCACCCAGCTGGTAAGTGCCAGGTCCAGGAGTCGGCCCCCAGAGCACCCACTCCCCATGGCTGGTGTCCACACTAGCCACAAATGTGATGACACCACAGATCATCAGAGCAGTGGCTGAGTGGGCACCTCTAGTGGCCCCTGGCTGTCAGCCTGCTGGTCCCTACGGTAGAGGCAGGGGAATCCTCCGCGCTGCCCAGGAAATGAGGCCTGCCTGGTTTTCGCCCTGCTGCCTGTCCTCGGTGGCCGCGGCGGCCAGAGCTACAAGCTTTCCCTAGATGAGCCCAGGTCCACGGGTGCCTGTCCTTGGCTGTTGCTCCTGGTCTGACCCCCTGACCCCCTGACCCCCTGGTCTGACCCCCTGACCCCCTCGCTGCAGCTCGCTGAATGTGGTGCTCAGGAGACAGGAGTGGGCGTCTGGGATAGTGGGGAGCAGCTGGAAGGGGACAGGAGGGGTGTGTGGAGAGGAAGCCATTTTCATGGGACCCACAGGGATGGCAGACTGAGGCCACACAGGGCGGCAGAAGTCTCGGAGGCCGCTGCCACCAAGGGCCATACGCTCACTCCTCCCCGGCCTCCCCTCTCCCCCGCGGAGCTTGGACACGTGCAAATGCCCCCCCTGTGCAACTGGACCGCACTTTCCAGGAAGGCTAATTCCTTGTGCTCCTTTTGCTCGTGTAGAGCCCCGACTTAGAGGGAAAAGGGAGGGTCGGCCAGAAGGTGCCGCTGCTACCCTCCCCCTGGCAAATGGAAGACTTCGGCCCAGTTATACTAGAAAGGGCACGGGTGCCAGTCCTACAGACTTGGTTCGAATCCCAGGCAAGCCGGGTTAAACGGTGTCTCCTTCAAATTCATGTCCGCTCAGAACTTGCGAATGCAAACTTATTTGGAAAGAGGGTCTTTGCAGATGCAATTAGTGAAGATGAGGTCGGGCGGGATTAGGGTGGGCTCTCACCCCACCAACTGGCATCCTTATAAGAGGAGGGAAGTTTGGACACAGACAGGCAGGGGAGAAGGCTCCGTGAAGTGGGAGGCAGAGACTGGAGTGACGTGTGCACAAGCCAAGGAATAGCAGGGGTTACTGGCAACCTCCAGAAGCTGGGACAAGCAAAGGAGGCTTCTTTCCTTAGAGTCTTTGGAGAGAGAATGGCTCTCCTGACACCTTGGTGCCGGACTCCTGGCCTCGAGAGCCGCAGGAGAAGAAATTTCTGTTGTTTCCAGCCACCCAGGTTGTGGTACCTTCGGGGACTAATGAATCAGCTCCATCACCCACGAGTGGGGTGACCTCGCGTAGGTCACTAGCCTCTCCAAGCCTTGGTGAGCGCCCTTCCAGCCAGGATAATGCCCAGTTCATAGGGTGTTACGAGGATTAAATGGAGTAATGTATACAAGCCTGAAGCGGTTCAGTAAACAGCGGTGGAATTCGACTCCAGTGTGTTTAAATACAGTAATCCTTCAGACCCCGGCTCCCCAGTCGCTTCGGGAGGGCCTGACAGCCCCATGTTATGTTTTCATGGTTAATTTTGGAAATTCCAACTTAACAATTAGGTTAAAACTTGATATTTCTGTAAGCTCTGTTGAAAATATCACAAGTTGTATATTCAACATTTGGAAGAAAGAAGAAAAAAAAAAACAAAACACCCCGTCGTATTTTTCACTCTCTGCACACACAGATTACACGCTTGCCCCAAATGAACGAACAGCTAGTCTATACCAGATGCCAGCCAAGTGCCCGATGCCAACGGGAAATAAAGTTATGCATGTGTATACACTCATATAAACTGATCTCTAACCTTGTATATAAAACCATATGTGCCTATCTCTTCATACATATTGGATGCGTATATATACTCATAACAGATGGTTACATATATATGTCCTCAACAGTTCTATACAGCAAATATTTATTCAGTGTTCACTCAATGCAGGGTGTGTGCGTGTTTATGTGTGTGTGCAGATACAGAGGAATATGTGTTTGCACATAAATAATACACACACATAGCTGATTATACCAGAAGCCAAGCAAATTCTCAATGCAGGAAGTGGGAGCCTGGCCGCTGGAAAACAGTATACTCCAAACTCTCTGGCCGAGGGACGTGCTGAACTTAGAGGTGAACCTCAGCACCCTAGTGAGAGGGGAGGTGGCCCTGGGCGGACGGCCGGTGAGGGAGGAAGGTCTCTGGTCCCCTCTGAGGGGAGCGGAATCAAGCTTGGAGCCACCGGCCCCTTCAGGTCGGTCATCCCCAGGCTGTCACTGTCTCTGTCTAGTTGGGGACATGGAAAGAAACACTCTTTGAGAAGCATCGGGGGGTGAACGGCCACCTGTTTCTGCCTCTCACACTGAGGGTCTGCTCCTGGATACAGGCACTCCCCAGCACCGGCCTCCCCTTTGGAGGCCTCTCACGTGTCCACAAGCCTCCTTTTCCAGGACATCTTTCTCTATGACAGGGCCAGGCCAGGTAAGGCTGAGTCAGAGCTCACTGGGGATGGGGAATAGGGGGAGGCAGCAGGAAGGGCTGTGCTCTCTCCTTCCTCTCATAAATGAAGTGATTCATCCACCCCCTGCCTTCCCTGATGGACTCCAAAGGGGGCTGTTGGGTTCCGTGGGTGCTCTGCCCCCAGAGCCCAGCACAGGGCCCCTCCCAGGGGAGGCCCGTCCCAGGGGAGGAGGCCCTTAGTGAAATGCTGGGAGCACAAAGGCTTGGAGAGGTAAAGGGGCTTGTCCGGGGCCGCACAGTGGGGTCTGCAGGCACACACCGGGCTCAGAGACCCCCTGCTCTAGAAATGCAGCTGCACGGGGGGGGGGGGGGGGGCCGGGGGGCGGGGGGGGCCCGCCGCGCGGGCGGGGCGGGGGGGGGGGGGGGGGGGGGCACCTGGGTGGCTCAGTCGCTTCCGGTGTCTGTCTTCGGCAAGGTCATGATCTCACGGTTTGTGAGTTCGAGCTCAGCGACGGGCTTTACGCTGGCAGCACAGAGCCCGCTTGGGATCCTCAGACTCCCTCTGTCTACTCCTCCCCCTGCTTGCACCCTCTCCCTCCCTCCCTCTCTCTCAAAAAGAATAAAAAGTAAAAAGAAAGGCAGCAGCTCCTGCCGCCTGCCTGGATCCTTCCCACCCCACTCAGCCGCTGCTGGCCTCGTCTGGCCCCGCCCACCACAGCGTGGGCAGACCCCCCCTGCTTTCTTGATCCCACCCAGTAACTCCCAGTAACCAGCGCACCAACCAGAGCATGGTAGGTGCTCAGCAGGTGTTTGCTGAACAAGTGAACGCTCAGGGGCCTGGTCACAGAGGGCACAAGAGGAACGGTGTTTTCGCCCCGGTGAACAGAGGACTCTCCAGCCAGGGCAGCAAAGCCACTGCAGTATCTTGGGAGAGAGGGAGGGGGGTGAATGTTGGGCAAAGGGCAGAAGTCGGCAGTGGGGTTCACTGAAAATGAGTGGGATTTGCTTGCGACAAAGGGGCTCCAGTCAAGGACGCTTCCTATAATAACTAACATTTCTAAAGGGCCTAGAGCTGAAACAGTCATTGATTTTAGATACAGGGGGGCGGTTCGGGATGGAGATTATTTCCAGGCGAGGTTGGGGAAAGGAGACGAAATTCTTTCTTTAAGGCCCGGTGAAGACTGACCACTAGGGACAGAACACACTTTATATCATTATAGGTAGCTGGAATTCTATTTAACAGATGAGGTTCAGAGAGGTAAAGCAACTTACTCAAGGTCACCCAGCCAGGATGTGGCAATGGTGGTCTGACTCAACTCCCATCCTGGGCCTCAGGGAAAATCGCTGCTGGTCTTGCTACTGATTCCAGGCTGTGGTTACTGCCCGCTTGACCTCCTCTTTTTTTTTTTCCTTCTTCTGTGAGGATTTAGTATTTTTCAGAGGAAAAAAGGATACGTTTGGGGCATTCAAACTTTTGGGATTTTTTTTGCCCCTCTGGGATGCCATCGGGAAGAATGCTGGTTCTGGTCTCTTCCAAGGGCTGCATCAGACTTCTGGCAATGTGCCCCCTCCCCAGTAAGCCCACCTTTTCCTTGTCCTCTCAAGAGAGCTCCCTGGATGTGAATGAGAGGGATGGTTTGTAGGGTGGACTCCAGTCCCTGCCAGCTGGCACAAAAGGACATTGTTTGCAAATTTAGGTGCTGGATAAATGAATAAAGGAACTTAAAGTGGCTCCCTCATCACTAGTGACACAATCAGCATATACTTAGGGACTGAGTCAGGCGCCATTCGTTGGGGTGCGAATGTGCCCGGGTTGGGGGGGGGGCGCTGGGGGGAGTGGTCCCTGGAATTCACTAGGGTGTGCCTCCCGCTTCTTCCAATTCCAGCTCAGTGGCCAAGAGTCTAGGCAAACAGCCTGGTCAAGGACACTTCCTGTAATGATAGAACCAAGCTCTTTGCCTAGATTCTGGCCACTAAGCTGGGGTTGTGGGGTGGGGGGACCTTTGTCACAACCAAATCTGGTTAAGCTTTGTAGCTTAGTGACCTCGTGTGTAGGTTGCTGGCTGCCCCTGGGCAAGTGACTTCAGCTCTCTCTTCCTCAGTTTCCTCACCTGTTAAATGGGGACATTACCCACCTCCTATATCTGCTGTAAACTTCCCAGTAGAGCACCTGGGAAGCTCTGAAGACATGTTAGCCATTAGGACAGCAATTAGCCTCACCAACAAAGCAACAGGGGCTGGTGAACCGAGGTGTGTGTGTGTGTGTGTGTGTGTGTGTGTGTGTGTGTGAGGGTGTGAGGGTGTGAGGGGTGCCTGTCGTCTAAGCCTGGCCTCTGGGGATTCCGAGGCAGAGGGCAGACAATGGAGGTGCGGACACAGCCTTCTGCCTCGCTCAGCCCTCCAGCAAGGAGCACTTTCTTCCCGCACAGGCTGTCTCCTGCAGGCTGTCTCTGTCCTTTGGGCTGGCCGCCTGTCCCTACCCTGGCAAGGGCAAAGAGGAGGCCCAGCCAGGGGGCCCTGGCCCTGGGCGGCTCACCCAAAGCCGGCCAAGGACTCTTTGTCCCGGGAGGGGACCTGTCCCCGGTTGCAGCTGCTTCTCTTGGGAGGGGCGGGATGGGCTCCTCTAGTCTCTCAGCCCAGGGGTCAGCACCCAGAGGGGCACAGCCCTCAAGACCCTCCCGGTCCCCTCAGAGCTGCTTCCTGCTCTTGTCTGTCCCCGAAACCTGGGGAAATGAGCCGGGTCCTGGGGAAAGGGGGCTCCGGCTGGGGGCCCGGTCCCCTCGCCCCCCGGGTGACTTCTGCTTGGGGATGGGGCGAGTGGTTGTCTGTGCTCTTGAAGATCCTCTCCTCAGGCCACCCTCCCACTCAGGCCGTGGCCGGTTTTCCAGATTTCTTCTTTTCCCACACCCTTTCCTCATGCTCCCTCACACACCCAGTTCTTAAAGGGGCTCTAAGAAGAACCAATTTTCTATGAACAGAACAATGCCCTATTAATCGTCCGGGGGATTTGAACTTGGCAACATTTCAGCCTTTGATTGAAATATCATTTTGGTAATGGGGGAATAAAAAGAAGGCTAACTCTTGGACGGCACTGAGTTTCCAATACCTTCTGAGCATGAGACGATCTCAAATATAAAATTAAATCCAACTCCCTCCTCCCTCCCTCCCTCCCTCCCTCCCTCTTGCTTTCACTCACACAAAAGCTCACTTCCCACATACTTCATGGGGATATTTCAAGTTAAAGTTTTGTTTACCTTATAGAAAAGTTAATTAGTTCCTTTTGATCTCACAGGGAAAACCACACAGGAAATTTTTCTTCAGAAAGCGTACACACGAAGGCATGCTTTTCCCTCATAACCAGAGATATTCATTAAAACAATTCGTTTCGATTTTTAATTTAAAGAAAACATTTTACATTTTCCCTATTTATTATTAAGAAAGTCATTGTCCCTAGGGCAGAACATAAAGGGGGTCGGCTATGGTGTTTTTGCTGTGTAAGCAGCCAGCGTTGGGCAGTTTATAATTTGCCCCTAGTTTGTTTTTCTACTTTGGATAACAAGAGACTTCTGCAGAGAGGCAAACCTTCAAACACGCCAGATTTCAGTCGCCAAAATATTAAAAAATCTGGGGTTTTGGAGATTGAGACTGTACGGCTTAAATAAAGATATTTAAGTTCTGAAATATAAATATTCGAGATCCTGAAAAAACAGATCGTTGCATTAAAATCTGAAACAGCCAGTGGGTGAATCGAGGGGAGAAAATGTTTACTTTTTTGAGGTTTATCTAATGAAATATAATAAATAGTACATCATGCTCCTTTTTTTTTTTTAACCCCTAGAGATATTTAAGCAATACCCTGGATTTGTACAATAAGCTGCTTAGCAAAAGTCGAGAAAGAGAAACGCTCAGATTTTCAAAATGCGATTTTCAATCTTAAGCACATTTTCCACATCTTGTATTGTTATGGGATAAGGGATACCGAGGACTCTACAAATTATGGAATTCGTTTCCAGCACAGACCGAGCGAAAAAGAAATGCCATGGCTTCCCCGAGGTTGAAAGAACAAATTAAAAGATATTGTTGCTGAAAGAGCCAGAGGCTGTGGGCCCCATTACTGCAAGGAAAAAAAAAAAAATCTCCTATATAGATATGGTATGGACCAAAAGCCCGCGGAAGAGAGATTTTTGCAAAAGAAAAACCACAAAAACATAACAGCTCTAAAGAGTGGTGTTGACATCAGTATATAATTTTGAGGATATTTCTGGGTGCGTATCCCTTTCCTGCCCCTGACACAAATATTTGGAGATTGGGACTGTCATTGTTGATAAAAATTGAATTGCTGCTGCATACAAAAGATATATAAAAACCATGTTAACATATGGGGCGACTTTGATGATGTTCTGTACAGCGAAAGTATAAGAATCTGATGACATTTTATTGTCGCCAATTTGCATTTTAATCTAATCTGCACCAACCACTGCCTTTAAAACCAGAGCTCCTAATACAGATTTCTTTATCAAAGGTTTTCACCTGAAGGTAAATTTTCTGGTTTAAATATACCCCAGTCATCTACTTTTTTTTTTTTTTTTTTTGGTAAATGGTGAAGGTGTGTGAATATTTATATTTCAGAACTTAAATCTATTTGGAAAGTTAAAAAATTGTGCATATATTTCGAAGAGGGGTTTCAGAAACGCTGCTGGAAGACCAGATTCCTGCAAACGAACAGCCCCAGGGAAGCCAGTTATTAAAACAAGTTTCCAAAGTCTCTCTGCTCAAATGCAGAGTCCGAAAACCTTTTAAAAATTGCCCTTCTAGAACACAATTATTTTCATTTCCTCCCTGAGATACCTTTGATATTTTCTTCCAAGGAAATAGTTATGCTTTTTTAGACTTGGAAGTTTTCTTTTTTTCTTTTGCTTTCTTCCTTGAGGAAAACGGTTTAATGTAAAGTTCAAGGGGAAGGGAGACTCATTTAACAAATGGGATGGAAAACAGAAGCTTCAAATGAATACCCAATTCCCTCTTTGGATTTGCCAAATAACAACTAAAAATCAAATACTTCCCAGAAGACCATTGATGGGATTCCTCCCAAATAAATATGCATCTATTCCTATTTTTGTCAAAAAAAATAATTTTCTCTATGGCTAGGAGTTTTGGAGACTGGGGCCCCCCACTTCTCCACTCCTCTCCATTGGGAACCTTGAGATTTCATTTCATATATATATATATATATATATATATATATAAATTTTACTTCCCTTGAATTTCCAGAAAGTTGGCGTTCTTTCTCTAGGGGAACATGGGCTGGGAGAGATACAGTCGGGGCCCTGGGTATACACTTCATTGGCCTGAATGCAAGAGGGAAAAGGGCGAAGAGAGCCGAGAGAAAAAACACGATCCTTACAGGAGAAAACGTTAGCAGAGTGATAAAAAGAACAAGACAAGTAAATATTTTTCTAGCGCCCTTCCAAGTTAAAACCAGCGAAGCTCCCCAGCTTAAAGAAAGGGAAAACAAAATTCGTCCCTACCTTTGTCAGATGCAAGGTAATGGGGGGCTTGTTTCCAGAGTGGTTATGACCTACACAGAACTTCTTACCTTAAATCTATACATTTTGAGCAAAAACAGCTTGGAGCAATTCTCTCCAAACAGCCCCAAATGTTAACCATTCCATTCAAGATCAGGTTTCTCCTTCAGCCTAGACGGTGATATCAGTTGGATTTTCTTTTCTTTTCTTTCTTTCTTTCTTTCTTTTTTTTTTTAAATATGTATTCTTATGTTTCCAATCCTCAAACATACTTTTTTCATCTTTGTTAACGCTCCTCTGGCCGCTGGATGGGCTGGGAGTCCTCAGGAGTCCTTCTCTTTGGGACAATTAGCCTCCTACTTGATCATTTTAAGGCTGAATGATTTGTTGTGGTCACTGAGTGGGGGCTTTCTGTCTCTCTCTTGTAATATTGTCGTAGATACGTAAAGTTTACTGCGTGCTGTAAATATGTCAGCTTTTGCCGGGGAGTTTGCTAATAAAGAACTTCGAGGTATTATTGATGGAAAAGATAATGTTTTCAATAAGACTTGCCGGGGCTGAAGTTCGAGACATTCCACACCCGGCAAAGCACGGGCGTTTGAAATGCCGACCGCGGGCGCTGTGCTGGGCCTGCCGGCCACAGGCCAGCCAGCCGCCCGCTTCCTGGCGGCCACCGGGACTCCGGTTCTCAGCACGGTTTTGAACACCCGGCTGGCTTTAAGAGCTCTGTCCTATTTTAAATGGCCCTCCTGACCGTCAGTAATAAGTGAGCTTATCCCAGAGAATCACAAGAGACCACTTTCCCACTCTGATTCCTTTTGGCTTTCTGAGCTCACCCCTGTTGATAGCAGAGAAAAAGAAATCCAAACTTTGACATTTGAATCCCACTCTTTCATTTTAAACGGCAACTTCTGAGCGCAAATTGGATCCGTTTTTTCTACCTTTTTCCTTCGTTCATTTGTAGATGATTCCTCTGCCTCCCCCCCCACCCTCCCCCCACAAAGAAAAGCAAAGAAATTGCAGAAAATTTCGTCTCTGTCCACCACGCGGTCTCTCGATCGAAGTGGCTCCCCTCTTGTTTTTTTGTCACATCACCCCACATGACAGTTTCATCTGGTGCTAATGTGGCCGTCACATGGGTTGGCCCTCAGAATTCCATGCTCATTTACCATTAATCAAATGCATCATTATGAATTGTGTATGCATTTTAGAGCAGACCCAAACCCCGGCTCGATATGAAAGTGCGTTTTTTCTTCATTCGTGTTCAGCAACAAAACTCACATCTGCTGTGAAGATTAACGGCGAGGCCAAAGCGACATTCTTTGTGTTTGCCTAGCCCAGAAATCAACAGCCCTAAATTACAGGTCGGTAAGCTATGTCCAGGTAGCGTTAGTTTTTCCGGATAATCATGGTTATTGCTTATGGGCCACCATAATCACCCCCAGCAAACTGAAGCTGGTAAGAGAGAGGCCAGACAAAGCTGTCAGAGAGCACAGTTTCGGCTTCCAAGGGGCCTGGGGTGGGGGTGGGTGCCGCCTTGAGACTGGGGGTGGGGGGATTTAGTCTTAAATTGCACTTTAGTCAAAATGGGGACTGGCCATTCTAATTTGGAGGAATTCGAAGTATTTGCAGGCTGAGCTCAGATGGGTGGGGGTGGGGGCTCGGGACCGCTGGACGCCTTCAGGAAGCATGAACTGTGCTTCCCTGGACTCATTCACCAGTTAGGGCTCTGTGGGAGCATCCTGACTTTTCTGGAACTTTCCTTGGAAGCCCTGTCACCTATGCGTTGATGGGGACGAGGAGACTCCTGGGTGAATAAAGGGTTTTTACTGGGAGTTCCCAGTGATCAAAGTCTTTCCTGAGGGTGGGGACCATGTTTTAGGTAAAAATCCCTTCCTGAGCTGTCATAATACTTCCAGGAGATGGGGACTTGGTGCCTGAGAGCGGACCCCAGCCCTGACCCCTCTCTCCCTGCTAGGCTGGGGAGCCTGATCTGACTCGAGGTCAGCTCACATTTTGATGTCTAATTGCCAGGAATCCCCAGCACAGATCAGGAACACACAGACAGGTTGGTCTCCGGGAGCGGGCGAGGTGGGGTGCAGGGGGCTGCGGTGCTGGTTTAGTTTATGGCACTGTTGTTTTTTTTTTTTTCTTCCAAGCAGACAGCTGGGTCTGGACTTTGACTCAGTTGCCCCTCCCAGGGACGTAGGGACACTCTTGCCTTCCAGGGAAAGGTCTCTGTTGTGAGGCCTTCCCGGGCTGTGGTGGTGCTCATGGTATTAGTGAAGGCTATTAAAAACAAACACCTTTCAGAACATGCCGCTCGTTCTGAAACACCTTTCAGAACTCTGCCTTAGCCCCTGGCTGGGGAGCCTCCAGGAGAGGCTGAGAGTAGTCATGAACTGATCAGTGGGCTCCACGCCAGGGTACTGGGCTCTCTCATGGGGCCTCCTGGGCGTGTTTCTGGAACTGTCCGACCTCAGAAGTCTCTGTTCCTACCTGGAAGGTTGGGGCCGCTTCCCCGTGGGGGAGTTCAGAGGCATGAGAGCACAGACTGTCAACCCCTCTTCCTTCCTTCTTCTGGTAGAGGATGGGAGCGGTGGTGCAAATCGCTGGGGCGGAAGCAGGGATCGATGAGCACAAGCTGAGCTGGATGGCGGCTGACAGTGGAGGGTCCAGTGGTAGGAGCTGGTCCCTCTGAACATGCACGGGGGAGTGTGTGTATGGGGGCAGCGGGCAACCCATGGTCCCCAGGCCAAGCCCCAGGCTCCACTTTTGTCACGCTGGGCCTTCTTTCCCAGTGGGGAAGCTCCCCCAGTGCTGACGTCAGCTAGGCCAAGCCGGCAATCGGGAATGGGCAGCTGGAGGCTGGCAGGTGTGACCTCGGAGGGAAGGACAGCTGGAGGTGGCAGGTGCTGTTCTCTCTCCCATTCCCATGACCTTTAGGGCCTAGAAGAGACAGCGGCGTCCGGGCTCCGGGCCCAGGCTTCCAAAGGGCTTAGAAGAGGCCTGTGGGACAGGGCTTTGGGGGTGCCTTCAGCTCTTCTAGCCGGGTCTATGGCTTAGTCTCAGCATGATCTGGGATGTCACCAAGGGGCAGGGTCCACTCCGTGGCCACCACTTCTTGGGGACCCTCCTCTTAGGACTGTTCAATCCCACGACAGCCCTAGGAAGTAGGACTCTGGTGCTCAGAATGGTTTATAACCTGTTTAAGGTCACTCAGAACCCTTCCCAAGTCTCACCCTGAAGCCTGACCTGTGCGAATGACGTTCCACAATGTCATTAAGAGTCACAAATGCAAATGCAAGGTCTTGAGGTTCTGACATAGATCTTCTCCAAGATGTAAGGAACAGTGTAATTGAACTATTTACGAAAATGCAGAGGTCTGGCCCCATTTTGAGCAGTTCTCTCCTGTGCTTTCAGGGAAATAGATCTGGTTCTACTGACATCTAGTTTAAAAAAAAATTAGCATTTCGGTCCCTTTGGTTTGAGGCTCAGTAAGTCACCGTGGCTTGTCTGGCTTTTTGTCTAATACCTAGTTTGGTTCGAGGACAGAGAAGGGTTTCTGTTCACAAAACATGTGCAGCCGTGCCTGCCCGCTGGTGGTGGTATCATTTCTCTCTGCTTCTGTTCCTTTTCAAGGAAGCTGGTAAGTCCAGTCTTCTCCATTCCAGGCTGGTCATTAAAATAGCACTGGCCCAGGAGACTGCCCAGAAAAATGCAGCCAGCAAGTAGAGGTGACGCAGAAATGGATATTATCTGATGGATATTCTTTGATTCACTAAGTGCAAGAATTTAAACTCGGTTTTTTCTAAATTTTTTTTGAACGTTTATTTATTTTTGAGACAGAGAGAGACAGAGCATGAACGGGGGAGGGGCAGAGAGAGAGGGAGACACAGAATCGGAAGCAGGCTCCAGGCTCCGAGCCGTCAGCCCGGAGCCCGACGTGGGGCTCGAACCCACGGACCGCGAGATCGTGACCTGAGCCGAAGTCGGACGCTTAGCCGACTGAGCCACCCAGGCGCCCCTAAACTCGGTTTGAATTGTAAAAGTAACACATACACCTGATAAGAGACTGAAACTCTATAGAAGTTTTAAAAAAAATTTTTTTTAATGTTTATTTTATTTTTGAGAGAGACAGAGCGTGTGCAGGGGAGGGGCAGAGAGAGAGGGAGACACAGATTCCGAGGCGGGCTCCAGGCTTCGAGCTGTCGGCACAGAGCCCGACGCGGGGCTCGAACCCGCGAACTGTTTGAGATCATGACCTGAGCCAAAGTCAGACGCTCAGCCGACTGAGACACCCAGGTGCCCCTATAGAAGTATTTTTAAAGTACGTGAAGTAGATTAATTAATATTTGCACAGTACTTAGAAGAACAGTGCCTGCCACAAAATAAATACTTTGGAAGTGCTTATTAAATAAAAATATGTGAAATTCAGAGGAGCCTTTTCTTCCATTCTCCATCTGCGGTCTCCCTCTCTGGAAGCAACCAAGCAAATGGCTTCTTGCGTATTCTCTCACAAACGTTGTGTGCCTGGGTAAGTGTGTGGGCACACACGATCATGTTACACTGCAAAGTGAAAAGAATAGGTTACAAGGCAGCTTCGAACAGTACGATCCCATTTTTGAAACAAACAAACAAACAAACAAACAAATATGCAAAGACAATAATCTGGAATCGTGTGTATCAAAGTGGTGACAGTGGTTGTCTGTAAAAGGCAGGATCACGGGTGGGTTTTATTTTTTTCTTTTGGTCTCTTTTGGCTCATGCTGCGTATAATTCTAAAAACAAATGAAAGAGGAGTGTGCATGAGTTAAGTGAGTGAATGAGTACGCGGACCCTGGTCCTCTCGTATGAATGTGTTCTAAGAGGACTGATGTCCTGGCTGGGGGTTTGCACAGACCACCTCCCGTTGGCTCCCCGGGACCTGCCACTCTGTTGCTGATCTGCATTTGGCTATGCCAGACGGCTCCAGGAATCCCTGTGGGCCCCCTGGACGGGAGATCCAACCAGGATAAAGTTTCCAGGGCTGTCCTACACACACTTACCAGCTTTCGCTATTGTCTCTTTTGCTCCCTCCATAGCCCTCCACTGTCGTGGGGAAGAAAACCTCTTCCCTCCGCAGGCCTGGGCCTGGGGCGGCGGTGGGGGGGGCTGACCTCCCCAGCAGGGAATGAGGGTAAGCCCGATTTGAAGTGAATCTGCTCACGTGCCCATTCTGAGAGCCCAGGTCCCGTGGCCTGGGCTTAGGACCTGTCTTTAGCACCCTCTGAGGGTGCCTGTGAGACGTAGGGAGTCAGTCAAGCCCGGCTCTCCAGCTTTCTGGTCTGACCCTACCCAAAGCCCCCTCCGATTCCCTTAGTGGCCAGTGAAGCAGGTGTCCTGGGGGAGGGTCCTGAGTGGGCACAGCTGACTGTTTCTGACTCTGAATACAGTTCTGGAGTCAACTAGACCTAGGCTGTGAACCAGGTACTGTTGCTTACCTGCCGTGGGACCTGGGGCAGGCCGGGGTGTCTTCCTGAACCCCAGTTTCCTCATCTCTAACATGGGGGCAATGATGGTGCCTTCCTTACAGTGGTAGCATATCTTCACTCTGAACTCACGCCTTTCATACAGATTTTTCTGAGGTCCCCCTGGGTGCCAAGTTCTTTACTGGACCCAGTGAGGGTCCTCTACCTAGGACATCAGGTAGAACAAAAGACATGCCTTCCAGAGGTAAAAGCATGGGGAAATCAGGGGAGGCTTCTGAAAGGGTGGATGGGAGCCGTGACACGATGGGGCTCGCAGTTGGGAAGGAAAGCTTAGCTTAGGAGTGTTCACAGCCCTTCCACAGACAGGGCTTCACATGTTTCTCTAGGACAAAAGTCTCAGCATCTGAGCTTTGCTGAGGAGATGTTAGATGAAACTTTATTCAGCCAGGTTGAGTTGGATCAGAAGTAGAGGGGAATGTGCTGGACATTCCAGTAGAGAGAACAACTCTCAGAGTCCCATCTTTCCTGCCCGCCCGGCTCTTGTCCTGGGGGAGCGGGTTGCCCATTTAGCTGCGAGGCAGGGAGAGCTTGAAAGCCACCCAGAAACAGCTTTCCCCAGGAGACCTCCCTTCCCTTCTTCCACTGCTGCTGTCCACGGGGCTGGAAAGGACAAGATCTTTGCACAGACCAGTCTCCCGCCCTGACTCTGCCACGTGCGTGCTGGAGATCTTGGGCAAGCCTCAGTTTCCTCATCGGAAAAATGGGCATGATGGCAATGCCCACCTTGCCAAGCTGCTGTGAGCATTCCAGATGGTGCAACGCACCCACATAATGCCTAGCACATGCCAGGATGTCTGAGGCAGGGCTGGGTCTTCTGCCAGTGGGGCCCAGTGTCTGGACTCAAGACATTCTTCTCCTTATTACAAAGCCACACACCAGGACCTAGCTCATCTGGGGCCCACGTGAACCCTGGGGCTCTGAGATATTTCATCCCTCTATTTGGCTTTCGTCTTCCTGACCCTGGCTGAATGTCCCCACCCACCTGCCACCCTGCCAGACCCCCAACGAGCAGGGGAACCCGGGGACCTGACAGAGCAGCGGGAGAAGGAAGCTGCAAGGTAGAGGCCAGCAGAAGGCACGGACCCCAGATGCTGCGACGGGACCTTCCGGGTGACAGGGCCAACCGCAAACCCAGCCCCGATGCTCTCCTTCCCCCAACACTTCCCAAATCAAGAAGGCAAAGACCGGTTTGGCTTTATTTTCCTCCCTCCTCTCATCTGTAAAATTGAGACATTACAGTTCCAAAATGGGCTTTGAGCCTGTAGAAATTAATCCGGTCTGGCAGGAGGTCGGCAAATAAACATATTGTTTCGATTGGTGTTGACATTTGGATTGTGAGAAGGTTTGAAAATGTAACTGGAGTTGGGATTTTCCAGCCCATCCAAGTTTTTCCGTGGAGGGGCTCCACAAGCATAAACCGGTGACTGGGCGAATGCCCTCTTTAAACCCACGCCGGGCGCGGAGGCAGGAAGCGTCGGAGCTCTGAGCCCGCGCCCCAGGAGACCACCTGTGCTCTTTCGAGGGAGGGGCAGGCATTTCAGGATGCAAAGGCCCTGTGGCAGCGGGGTCAAGCAGCCACTCCAGGAGTGACCTAAAAGTTAGAGCACCCACTGCGCGCTGGCACCTCATACACGTGACCTCACTGAGTCCTCCCTCCACTGCTGCAAAGTGCGTATGATTATTCCCATTTTACAGACTGGGGCTCTGAGGAACTGAGGGCCTAAGGAACTTGCCCAAACCATACAGGAGCCAAGGGAAGGTTTGAGCCCAGCCTCTTGGGACCCCCCTGCGGCTTGCCTTAGACCACCTACTTTCTGCCAGGAACTTTCCGGAAGGTTATCTCACCGGTAGAGTGGCTCTTTATCTTGGGGAAAGGGCTGAGCCTGGACCGAGGTGACCTAAGTTGGCAGAGTGGTTGTCAGGACTGCTACTCCCATCCCATTCGTGGACCCCTGTGGATTTAAGCCCCTCCTTATCCTCCGGTCATCGTGGACGTGGGTTCCCCCGGCCCTCACTGCACTGGAGCTCATCCTTCGGTGGCCTCTGAGCCCCCGTGCCTCCCCTCCCGCCCAGCTCCAGCCCCCCCACTCAGGCCCAGCGGGGAAGCAGCCTGGTTCCCCATGCAAGGGGACAGCCCTGGGAAAGCCCCCTACTCAGGCCACAGGGGCGCCCAGCTTTCAGCCATGAACTCAGGCTGCTGGCCAGATGTAGGCGAGCATTCGGTCGAAAGGCTGGGTGATTTCTGCACCTGGGAACTCCCGCCTCCCAGCTTCTGCAGCTCGAAGACCCGTCTGCCGCGGCTTTGATCACAGGGCTCAACTGTTTCTGTCTCCTGCCACTCTCTGTGCCTGGTCCTGCCCAGCTGGACACGGCCGGGAAGGTTCACCATCGGGAGCCTCTCGTGGGCCCACAGTGCTGACTGGCCAGCCACTGCCATTTCTTAAGTCTATGCCCTCGCCTGCCTCCCTGAGGGCTATTCCCCCGGGGTATCAACGTTAGCCCAGGTATGGCAAGAGTCCTCATAGGTGGGGCCTCGATGCCACCTGGGACGAAGGCTCCGGGTACCCACAACTCCCCCTCCCCCTCCTTTGCTGCCTGGGATGGCAAAGGGTGCTGACCCCTCAGCACCCTCCTTCTCACATTCAAAGGCTCGAAACCATGACCGGAAGTTTGGGGGCGTTGGGTCTGGCCTGACACCGTTCTGGGAGATCATGTTTGGGTTTGGATCTGTCTGGATGCTTTCTGTTTGTCGGCTGGCTTTGCCTTTGGGAGGTGTGAACCTTCAACCGGGTTTGAGTTTCTGGAAACCAGGAAGGTTTGTGTTCATTTCAAGGTTCAGAAAATCGCTGTGGTTTTGGGTCACAGTTGGGCTTGATTTGCGTGCTTGATGGTGGCGGTGGCCGGGGGGGCTCTGAACTAGGCCCGTGCAGGGTCCCCGTGGGGTCTGAGTGAGAGACACTCGGTGTGTCCTCTGGGAGGGGCTGGTCCTGGGCCAAGCCGACAGGGCCGGTGGCCGGGGCTGAAGGGAGGGTTCTGGAGAAGTGGAGACAGAGAATTTGCTTTCCCTTCAAACTTATCACAGAGCACAGGCCTGGATGTGATTTTCGTGGACACATGAGAGGTGATTTGGGGGGAAAGCATGAAGAGAGAGCCAGACGGCCCCAGATGCTGTGGTGTGAGTGAGCAGCCGGGTGGCTGCTCAGAGGCCTGTGTCTACACATACCCACTGGGTGACTTGGGGCAGGTCTCCCACTTCTCTGAACTCGAGTTTCCTTGTGCCTCTTCCTAAGGCGGTTCTGAGATTGAAGAGGATAGAGTTTTGTAGAAACTCACAGAGGAGGTCAGAGCGTATCAGTCCTCGTGAGTTCTACACAGACAGGGCTATGCCTCATTAATCCAGCTCTTCCCAAGTTAGCAGAGTGCTTGGCCCTCATGCTCGTTCAGTGAGCCCTTCTCGAAGCCACATGAGAACTGGCCTCTTGGTTGTTACCGTCAGTTTCAACGGCAAGTCTGTTTCCCTGACTGGAGGTCTGAGCTGGAGTCCCGAACTGCCCTGACTTGCTCTGGAAGGACCCCTTCTCTCTGGGCACAGTGGTCTTCCTGCAGTGGACCCTAGGCTTTGGTCACTTCCCAAGGGGTTTCCCCATTCCCGCCAAGGCCTGTCACCTCCTGCCTCTGAACTGACTCAGTCCGTTTCCATCTTCCATTGGCTGGAAGAGTCTTTCTTTACTAGTCACAAAGGGGTCCCACAGTGTTTGGGTTTTCCAGTTTGGGATCAGTGTGCTGAAGGTTGAGGGCCCCTTGGTAGAGTGCCCATATGTCCTGGGTTTCCTGCTATGGTTTAAAACCTTCAGGGTCATTGTCCCTGCGAGAGTCAGCCTAATAGCCTTGACATTTGGTCTTTAAATGATACTACCGGCTTCAACTTACTGACCTTCTGTTCTGGGCACTTACTCCTCACCGTTGCCCTGGGAGGCGGCATTATGGCACTGTCCCCAGTTTATAGATGAGGAAACGGAGGCTCAGAGAGGCCAAGTAACATGCCCAAGTTCACACAGCTGGTTGTGGCAGAGCTGGGACACAAAGCCAGATCTCTGGCCCCACGGTAAACCAGCTTTTCTGCCCCAAACATAGTGCACAGATTGGAATGAAGGAAATCTGGGGTCCAGAGACTCCTCAGCCTCTGACTTGGTCTGTGAACCCAAACCTCTAGGGAGCCCTGCCCATCTGGAAGGGGGGCGGGGTGAGGACCGCAGCCTCCAAGCCAGCACCCCGTCTCCAGCCTTGGAAGACATAAATGGCTGGCTCCTTCACCAAGCCGGATCGTCACAGCCTGTTTAGAAGGTGCGACCCGTCGTGAAAGGTGAACTGTTCCCAGCGGAACCACCCCGGGGCTGTGTTCGAGGCTGCCTTCCCGACCCTCTTCACTGATTAACTCACCGTGGCCCCCGCTCAATCCGCCACTCTGTTCTGCCACCGAAAACCACGAGCCTCAGGACGACAGGCACACGCCCTCCTCCCAGCCACCCCTCACCTTCCTCCTCCTTCCTTGGCAGGGGAGAAACCCAGGCCGCGGTCAATGCCCCAGTGTTCCACCGGGGTCACCCACGTCAGGGTTACTTGGGCTTCAAATAGGATCTGCTGCTACCCCCATGGGGGCTTTACAGACCTCGGGGTTCGCCGGGGTACAGGCACAGAAGGCCTTTTGTGGCTGATTTGCAAAGGCCCTGCCATCGTCGAAGATGATAAACAACGTTTGACGAGAGAGTCACGTTGGCCTACGGAAGGACACAATTTAACTTGTCAAAAAACATTTTGGTTTCCTTTCACCGAGTTGGGTGGGAGTAAGTGTTGCAGGGAGATCTCTGTCCCCCTTCTCCAAGCTCTCCTAGGGTTTCTTCTCCAGCTTCCTTTCTCCCAGCCAGCCACCCACTTAGCAGCGGTGAGATGTGTCCCTGAGTCTGCCGTCAGGCAGCTCTTGAAATGGGCCTGTATCTCTCTGTTCCCGGCTCCCCGTTGGCATTTCTCATGAAATGAGCCTGGCGCCCGGTCTCTGGGTTTCTGCTCCTGCCCACCTTGGATCCTCACAGGATGACCTTGAACAACACCAATCTGATCCCACTGGCCTGGGTTACCTCACAGACCGTCTCCCCCTCCGCCCTTCGATTTTCTGCCCCGGCCATGCTGGCCTCCTCTGGGCAGGTTTCTGGCTCAGCGCCTTTGCAAGCACTGTTCCTTCTGCCTGGAATGTTCTTCCCTCAAATACCCATGAGGATCCCTCATCTCCTCTGGGTTTCCAGAGATCACCTTCTCAATGAGACCTGGTCTGTCTACCTCATTTCAAATAGCAACGCCCCCCCCCCCCTCCCCCGCCGTGGCCATTCCCCCAACTTTCCCAGTTCCCTCTGCCCCCAGGCCTTGATTGTTCTCCACCATATCGATCTGACCAGAGGTGGATTTTCCATGAAGCTGATGATGCTTATACTTTAGGGCCCCGCACTAGCAGTTTCTAAAGCCCCGCACCCAAATCGGTGTTTATGATTCTTAAAATATTTTTTATTTTTATTTTTTATTTATTTATTTATTTTTTAATTTTTTTTTCAGCGTTTTTTATTTATTTTTGGGACAGAGAGAGACAGAGCATGAATGGGGGAGGGGCAGAGAGAGAGGGAGACACAGAATCGGAAACAGGCTCCAGGCTCCGAGCCATCAGCCCAGAGCCTGACGCGGGGCTCGAACTCATGGACCGCAAGATCGTGACCTGGCTGAAGTCGGACGCTTAACCGACTGCGCCACCCAGGCGCCCCTCTTAAAATATTTTTTAATGCTTATTTACTTTTGAGAGACCAAGAGAGGCAGAGCATGAGCGAGGGAGGGGCAGAAAGAGATGGAGACACAGAATCCCAAGCAGGTTCCAGGCTCTGAGCTGTCAGCACAGAGCCCGACGCAAGGGCTCGAACCCACGAACCTCAAGATCATGACCTGAGCCAAAGTCGGATGCTTAACTGACTGAGCCACCCAGGCGCTCTGGTATTTATAATTCTTCATTCTTTTTTCTTAAGTCATCCACCCTTCTCTCTAAATTCTACAAGATTTGGGCCCCACAAAAGCCTGGATCTGCCAGCTTCTTACCTCTTTTAATATTTTTTTATTATGTCTCTCCCTCTGCTATTAAAACATAAACTTCGTGAGGGCAGAAGTTTCGGTTTTTAAAAATTTTTTAACTGTTTTATTTCCAGGATCCAGAACAGTGGCTGCACACAGGAGGAGCGTGTGTGGCACATACACGGTTTATAGGAGCTCCACAAACCATGGTGTGTGTGTGTGTGTGTGTGTGTGTGAGCCCCGGGTTCGTACTTCTTTCAGGGCTGTACGTTTCTTTTAGGATAAAGACCAGCCTCCTAACAGGCTGTCAAAGCTCTGCCCTCTGACTGCTCCTGGATGCGTTAAGATTCAGACTCAGGGCCTTTGCACACACCGCTTCCTCTCCTTGATGTTCTCCTTCTCCTCTTGGCCTCCTGTTCATCCTTCGGGTCTCTCCTTGACTGCCTTTTCTGTGCCCCACCCCCACCTGCCCAGCTCGGCTCAGGAGTCACGTGCTCTCTAGCACCCTAGAGTTTCTCTTGATAGTACTGTTGCGTGGTTACGCACCATCGGTGCCATTGCTGGCTTAGGATTTATTTCCCTTTGAGGACCGTAAGCTCCGTGAGGGCAGGCCCACGCTTGTCTTGGGGGCTGCCGTCTCCCCAGCGTCATGTCTAGCATATGGTCCTTTTCACCGACTCAGTAAATAGCCGCTGAGATTGAGCAAAACCAAAAACAGGTGGGGAAAGACAGGAATCAGGATATTTGTTAAGATCAAAATACACAAAATCCCAGAAACCGTGGCACATCAGAGGTGGAAGAGATGATCCAGTCCATAGCTTATAGACTATGTGCCCCAGCGCCCTGGGGGGTTCTGTAGAGGTGTGCGTACATGTGTGAGCGTGTGCGTACGTGCGCGTGTATTTGCAGGTGTGGATGTGCACCTGCGTGCAAGTGTATGCACAGGTATGTGTGTGTGTGTGCATGCAAGTGGGAGGGGTGGGGGGACAGGACGGTTGAAAGACTGACAACTAGACCGATGTCGGACCCCCATTCCCACATCACAGACTAGTTCCGCTTTTATCTGTTTATATATTGAACTTGGGCTTCTGAGTTTGTTGGAAAAATGATCAGCTTTCTGGGGTGCCTGGCTGGCTCAGCCAGTAGAGCATGCAGCTCTTGATCTCGGAGTGGTGAGTTCAAGCCCCACGTAGAGCTTACTAAAAAAAAAAAAAAAAAAAAAAAAAAAAAAAAAAAAAAAAAAA
>NC_064808.1:17106552-17334178 GCF_023721935.1 Panthera uncia | reverse complement strand
AAAAAAAAAAAAAAAAAAAAAAAAAAAAAAAAAAAAAAAATTAATTACACAACTAAAAAATAAATAATTTTTAAAAAATGAAAGAAAGAAGGTTTCCAGCCAAAATCAAATTTGGAAAGTGCTAGTCTGATTAAACCCCTCCTTCCCATTTTACAGATAGGTAAACTGAGGCCCAGAGAAGTAGAAGCACTTGCCCAAGATCACAGAATGAAGGAACAACAAGACAGGGACTATTCCCTGACTCTCAGCCCAGTCTCCTTGGTTTGGGCAGACCGTGGCGTCATTTCATCTGTGCCCAGGTGGCCGAGCACCTGGGTGGCCTGGAGCTCACGGAAAACCCCCAGGGAGCATCAAACTTTAATCCCATCATGCAAAGCAGGAATCATTTTATTTGCAGAAGACATGACTCCCCAGATGCACGTAGTAAAAATCACAATGCTGAGTATAAGTAAAAATCCTGACACAGAAAACGAACTTTCCTTTGAATTTTTCAGTTAACATTCATTAGCTATTTGCTCATTTATATTATGGTCTGGAGGGGCTTCTAGCAAACATATCGCAATAGGCATCGAAGGTTTAGAAAAATTTGTGGGAGCAAAACTTAAAAGGGAAATAATTCCGTCCATTAGCTTCATGGTGTCTGTTTATGTGTGGGAATATGAGAAAAGTTAGAAAGATTATTTCTCATATGCTTT
This sequence comes from Panthera uncia, assembly GCF_023721935.1. Classification (NCBI taxonomy): domain Eukaryota; kingdom Metazoa; phylum Chordata; class Mammalia; order Carnivora; family Felidae; genus Panthera; species Panthera uncia. The sequence continues at coordinate 17,333,483 of NC_064808.1, read as the reverse complement.
GATGCTGGAATAAATACCTCTGGCCACGAGATCTCTGTTGGGGAAGAAGAACCATTAATTTTCATTTTATTCGTTTCATTATTTTCATTCCTTTATTTGGAAATAAATCTTAAACTTTTTTTAAAGTTTTTATTTATTTTTGAGAGAGAGAGAGACAGAGTGCAAGTGGGGGAGGGGCAGAGGGTGAGGGAGACACAGAATCCGAAGCAGGCTCCAAGCTCTGAGCTGTCAGCGCAGAGCCTGATGCAGGGTTCAAACTCATGAACCATGAGATCATGACCTGAGTGGAAGTTGGACACTTAACCGACTGAGCCACCCAGGCACCCCTAAAACTCAATCTTTAATTTGTTCTCTGATTACAAAAATCATAGGTCCATCTGAAGAAGTAGAACATTACAGAAATATGCAACTTGGATAGTGAAAGTGTTTCAATATTGTTCTTCTTCCAACCAGAACCACGGTTAATATTGATTTGTTTTCAGAGGCATCTGGGTGGCTCAGTCGGTTAAGTGTTAGGCTCAGGTCATGACCTCATAGTTCGTGGGTTTGAGCCCTGTGTTGGGCTCTGTTCTGATAGTGCGGGGTCTACTCGGCATTCTCTCTTGGTCCCTCTCTCTCTGCCTCCGCCGCCCCTCTCACGTGCTCTCTGTCTCAAAATAAATAAATAAACTTAAAAAAAACACTTCACTGTATGTATGCTATACCAAGATTTTAAAAGTAGCTGGCTGGGGGTGCCTGGGTGGCTCAGTTGGTTGTGCGGTGGGACTTCGGCTCAGGTCATGATCTCCCCATTTGTGAGTTCGAGCCCTCCATCGGGCTCTCTGCTGTCAGCTCAGAGCCTGCTTGGGATTCTCTCTCCCTCTCTCTCTGAGCCTCCCTTGTTCATGCTCTCTTGCTCAAAAGTAAACATTAAAAATAAAGTACTTGGCTAGAGTATGCGGAAGAGGGTGTTCCCAGAGAAAACTCAGGATCCTGTTACCAAAAGAAGGGTGAATGAGTGCCCCCCATAATATATCAATATATATGTATGTACATATAACACATAGATGATTTTTAGCATAGTGCATCGTGTGGACATCACAGTGTACCCTCCTGTGGCGTATTTTTTTGTTTTTGCTTGACAAATCTTGGACCTTTTCCCACGATGACCACTGCTTTATGCCATAGATTTAATTTCAGAAGAACCTAATTAGGCAAATGAGTTTGTCTCCCCCAGCACTGCTTGGAAGAAGAGGCACTCTAGAATCATGCTGGGAGACTAGCCCCCCTGAAACGACCCATTGCCTGCAGAGGGTTGGTACTTGTGTGGTCAAGGACCTCCGGCCTAGCTATGCAGTTGCCACCCCCCCCCCCCCCCCCCCCCACTGGGTCCCTTTCCTCTGCCAGTGCTTGTCTCTCCCTTTGGACTGTCAGCTCTCTCTTATTTTCCCTCTCTCAAATGTGTCCTCCCAAAGGGACTACATTCCCACTGGGGGGGTAATGACTGGTAGCTTCTAGAGTGCCTCTTCCTCCAGCAAGACACTTTATTTTTTCTTTACAGCTCCAAACAATGGTACTTCTAAGAGTCTCTCCCCAGATGCGAGGGAATGGTTGAGAATGGGGCTCTGGCTCCAGATACGAGACTGAAGTCTTATCTCACTGTTGGCCACCTGTGGTCCTTGCGCATTTTAGGACCTCTCTGTGCCTTACTTCCTCCACATAGGGGAGGAGTCATAGCAGGAAAGAGGATTAGAATGCCCAGCACACAGTAGGAGCTTTAAACGTGTTGATCGCTACCGAGTGGCTCTGCTGGCAGGCTTTGGGAGTGCAGGAGAAGAGGAAGGGGGTGTTCCCATCTGGGGACAGAGGGTTCCTCTCTCTCCTGGTTCTGGCCCGCCTCTGTCCTCTTCTTTAATCCCCTTTGTCTGGTTTCGTCTCCTTTCATTCTTCCCAGGGCAGCTTTTCTTTGCAAGGAAGGGACCCGCTCTGGGCTGTTCTCTGGGAGGCTGCGGCGGGCTGCCCTAGCATGATGCCCTGAGCTCACGAATACCTGAGGATAGATGTCCCAAGAGTCCCCTCTGCCACCCTGTCGTCCGCCAGCTCCCCAACCTCCGTTTGTGTTCCTCTGACTCAGGACGCCCTTCGACTCTTAGCATAATTGGTGGAAAGGACTCAGGCTTTGAAATCAGAGAGATGTGAGTTCAAACATGGCTGGAAGGTGCTTCCTTCCCGAGGGGCTCGGTTTCCTTAGTCGCACGGCGTGGCCCATGCTGCACCTGGCCGGGCTGGGGACATGAAACGAGGTCGTATATCTGTGGCTGGCACACAGTAGGCCTTCACCTTCCACATGCTTGAGCTCTTCCTTTTCTGCCTGAGTGAGGGGATTTACGTGGCAGCCTTGTTTGGGGTGTGTGGTCCAACTTAGTGGGAGACTGAATGGGGGCTGTATCAGTTTGCTTGGACGGTCAAACAAGGTGCCGCTTAAACACCAGAAATCATGGGGCGCCTGGGTGGCTCAGTCGGTTGAGCGTCCGACTTCGGCTCAGGTCATGATCTCACGGTCCGTGAGTTCGAGCCCCGGGTCGGGCTCTGTGCTGACAGCTCAGAGCCTGGAGCCTGCTTCGGATTCTGGGTCTCCCTCTCTCTCTCTGCCCCTCCCCCGTTCATGCCCTGTCTCTCTCTGTCACAAAAATAAATAAACATTAAAAAAAAATAAAAAAAAATAAACACCAGAAGTCAGTTTTCTCACAATTCTGGAAGCTAGAGGGCGTTGGCAGGATTGGTTTCTTCCTCCCTCTCCCTGGTTTGCCGACGGCCGTGTCTTCACGTGGTCTTCCTCTGCGTAGGCCCACGTCCTGCCTGCCTCTTTTAAGGCCTATCCAACATGGCCTCCTGTTACCTTGACTGCCTCTTTAAAGGCAGGCCCTGTCTCCAAATACAGTTGCATTCGGAGGCACAGGGGCTGGGACGTCAGCAGCTGAATGTTGCAGAGACACGGTTCTGCCCATTACAGAGACCTTGAACCGCAGCAACTCCCCTGCCCATCGCTCATCATCGCAGTTTCCTTGCTTTAGGACTTGAGGGTGTGTGTGAGCTTCAAGAGTTCCCTCTCTCGGGCTCGCTTCAGCAGCACGCACGCTAAACTTGGAAGGACCCGGGGAAGACTAGGGGGGCTCTGCATGAGGATGACACACAACTCATGCAGCTTTCCACGTTGAAAGCACAATTTCCCTCTCCAAACCGGCTTGTCCCTAGGGCGGAGCGTCCTTGCATTGGCTAAGCTCATAAGAGCAGAGGTCAGCCAAGCCCCTGGGATGGGCACCAGGGAGGACAGGGACCCAGGAAGGAAGCTCCCCGGCTGGGGCAGATGTCTGGCCACGGCAGAGTGCCGCACGTGTTCCCGGGGTGGTAATAGCACCCGGGCAGGTCCCGGGATGATCCCGGGCCCAGTCATTTCCTGCAGGGTCTCCGCAAGCCCGCCTTTGCCACGTTGCAGCCTCCTAGATGCCACTCCATTCTCCACTCGCTAGGCTGCCAGGCCTGGGTGTGGGGCATTGGGAAGAAGACGGGCAGACTGTTTTAGTGAGATGGGCAGACTGGCAGACGTCCCCATGGAGCAGGGGGGATGGCAGGAGTTTGAAGCTAATCTCATTAGCAGCCACATCCTGAATCTCCTGAGGCTCTTCTCCGCCCCCGTGGCCCACAGCGCAGTGCCCACTCCCGGGCAGAACGCAGACTAAGCACGGGCAAGGCCCCGGGTTGGCACAGATCTCTGGCCCTCAGAGACGCCGCTGCAGGCATTCTTGCTGTCTAAGACGGGTCCTGCAGCTGACTCACTCCGTGCGGAGGGCAAGAAATCTGAGTCTCTGCGAAACCATTTCCTCTGGATGTGAAGCGGGCAATGCTAAGGGATCCCATGACCGAAACGGTCTGCCGGGTTCTACGGTGATTTCTGTGCTAGGAACACATGCGTGCCAGGTTATGATTCGGCCTGTTTCATGAGACGGGCCCTGGGGGCGAGGGTCGGGGCCAGGTGGAAACACTTCAGAGATTATTGGAATACTCTGGAACACGAGGACTGCCGAATACTCTTGGCCGCAGAAGATACGGGGAGACAAAGCCACCTACCTGTGCGATTTGCACCTCTCGGTTGGGTGTAGGAGCTGAGAAACTCAGGCCTTTACCCAGACAGAGGTTTCATCATGGACTTTGAATCTACACGGATGCACAGCCACATCAAGGTTTCCTTTCTGACGAGGTCTTATATATGAGAAAGCCCACGTGCTCATCCGATCATCCAACAGCAAGAACAGGGCCGTCTGTCATGTTTCTCTTCGTACCTTGGCCACCGGGAAGCCGCGGGTGAGATCTGGGGTTCAGTTGCTGCACCTTTTGGATCTCTGGTTTCTGACACACTCCCCTCTCCCTTTCTCTTAGTTAATATTTGTCACTTGAATTGTGTACGGGCATCAAGATCAAGGGAGATATTACGCACGTATGACTCACTTGGTGTGGAATCCGGCTTATAGTAAGTACCGAGGTGCGTTCGTGTCTGAAAGCAGCGATACTTCTGACATTTCCACGCAGGGACGCAGAATGCCAGCCTCCATGACTTGTCATCCGATGTTATTCAACAGCCCTTACTACGTACCAAGTGTGGTCGAGGTGCTTTACAAATGCTGATTCGTTTAATCTTCGTAACGACTCCGGGAGGTACTTACTAGGGTCGTGCCCGTTTCGCAGACGGAGAAGCTGAGGCGGATGGAAATGGAGGAACTGGCCCAGAGGCACCTGGCTGTTACAGGGCGAGCCAAGACCTGAATCCAGAGCCCAGGCTGTAGATCGGTGCTTTGGGCCTTTTCTGTGCTGAGGGTGGAGCCACCAGCCACCGGAAGCTACTGAGCACTTGGCATGTGCCTCGTATGGCTGAGGAAGTGGATTTTAAATGTGATTTAATGTTAAGACTAAAACCGGCTGTTGACTATTGCATCAGACGGTGCCGCTCTCGAGTACCGCACTTCGCTGCCCCTCTCCCATCCCTGATGTTGGTGGGAAAGCAATCTGGGGCAACATAGTGTAGCTGATTATAATTTGCCATAAGAATCAAGAGCCTTAAAAAGTTCCTCCCCTTCCTCTTCCTTCTTCCTCGTCATCGTACCTAACATTTTCCGGACACTTGTTCTCACTTAATTCTCCCTCAAATCCTTGGATGTACTTTTTCTAATATACTTATTTAGCAGGAAAGATAACCAGCACTCAAAGAAGGTAAATAAATGCCTTGTGCAGAATCGTGCAGCCAGTAAGTGGCCGAGCCAGAATTTGAACCAAAGTCTAAAATAACTCTAAAGCCAAGTTATGTTTCTCTGGTTCTTTTCCTTCTTTCTTTCTTTCCTCCCTCCTTCCTTCTTTCCTTCCCTTTCCTTCTTCCTTCCCACCTCCCTACCTCCCTCCTTTCTTCTTGTCTTTCTTTCTTTCTCCCTTTCTCTCTCCCTTTCTTCCTTCCTTCCTTCCCTTCTCTTTCTCTCTTTCCCTCCCTCCCCCTTCCTGCCTTTCTTCTCACTGTCTTTTTCTTTCTTTCCCTCTATCTTTCTCCCCCTTTTTAAAAAGTAAAATGTGCTCCCCTTCTGACTCCATAGGCCACATGCCTATCAGTATCCTCCAAAGCAGAGTTTTTGTTATCAACTTAATGTCAGCATTTCTGAAGGAAGGAGAGAGGAAGACAGAGGTGGTGAGCAGAGGCGGGCCAAGTGCTGGGTCAGCACAGGCTCAGGACGGCTGGCGAGGAGAACATGCCTCAGGGGGGAGGGCTTTGCAGGGCTCAAGAGACGGCCAGACAACCAGGGTGGTGCCCAGGGAACCTGGGGCCAGCACCACCACCGAGAGAGGTCTGCACTCCAAAAGTAGAGTCGGAACAGGACGCCTTAGTTTCCTCATCTGTCAAATGGGGACAACGGTGATTAGACAGGATAGTATCTGAGAACACGCCTGGCAGAGAGAACAGTGCTTTGCCCCTCCTGCCTCAGAGCGGGTCTCTGGAGAAGAAGCTCCTGGGAGAGCTCGCAGGGGAGAAGCACAGAGCCGGCCCTGCTGTGGGCGAAGGGAAGGAAAACAGCTTGTTAGCTGAGGGGTCGGGGTGGGCGGCGGGGGGCTGTGGCGCATGGCTGTCAGCTGAGATCACTGCCTCCTCTCTTCCAGCTGCCTGGGGATATTATGAAGTCGCAGAGGCAGGCAGAGGAAGCTCAAGCTTGGGGGCCTCTTTGGGGGGCTAGGGAGGGGAGCAGAGAAGGAGGACGTTAATGAAAAAAACATTCCTCGTTCAAGGTGACTGAAAGGTTTGGAGGCTGGTTGGGTCAGGGTCTGGCTATGGCTAAAAAACAAGCCCCCCAGATGTGAAGGAGCCAGGCGTGGAACAGCTGCCGAGGGGAGCCGAGCGCGGGCCCAGCTGACTGACCCTCTTAGGGGCCGCCGACCCCCAAAGACCCCTGACTCTGGAGAGACACCTGAGACGGGGCAGCTGTGAGGTCCTGGGACCAGAACATCCGGATGGACTGAGGTCGTCCGTCCTGCTCTTCCCACCCTTCCTTACTGCCTGTCTCTAGACTACATGTGGGCGCGGGGAGGTGGGGGGCTGCTGGAAGATTCCAGCCTGGCCCAGAAGACGACACATGCTGGGCCCAGCCTGAGACAGGGAAGAACCTACCAAGCCAGGAAGGCCGACGTGGGTCTCTTGGGGGCAACTCCTGACTCAACTCCTCCCTTTGCCACTAGATCATTTCATACTTGGCACTTAGTGTACAATATCTGACAAGGGTTTGAGTAAGGGCCCCCTCCCCTTGGAGAAAGCCAGCTTTCAAGAGCTCGACCTTGAAAATGACCCACTGGTAGGCATTGTCGTTGCACAGCTGGAAGTTCAGGAAGGTGACAGCCTTAAACTACCCAGCTGGGCCAGGAGCAGAGCCGAGACCAGATTTCTGATCCCAGGGTAGGGAGCCCTTCGCAAGTTGTGCCATCCTTCCCCTCTTTCTTCCAGATGCCAGGAAAACTTCTGAAGGCCCAGAGACCTCGAGAGAGAGAGAGCCCCAGCCTGCCTGGAGCGCAGCGTGCAGGGACAGAGCAAAGGGGTGAGAGGCGCGTGTGATTTGTCCTCAGGCCACTTTGACAAAAGGCAAAGGTCCTATTTCTTAGAACTAAGTCCCAGGGGAGAGCAAAGGAACAGATCAAAGCCACATGCAACCAAGAATAGGCCCCGAATCATGCTGGGACTTCCCTTTTCTCTTCCAAGCCCGATTTCATCATGACTGGCCTTCATCCCTCCCGAGGGCAAAGGGGCCCCTGCAAGTGTGTTTTAGGATCACACAGGGCACACTTCGTTCCCTTGAAAATGGTCTTCTTTGGGAGTGAAGCTGTGTAGACCAATGTATCTTTCACCATTGTAAGCCCCACTAGGGTGGGGACCCAGCCACCACTTTCCGGACTATGTCCGGGTTTCTTGGAGCCCAGCTGCTTCAGAAAGTTGTAGAAGATGCTGAGGGGTGTGATCTGGCTCCAGTGGAGATGCCCGGCCTCTGGAAGTCACCCTCTTGGGCACCTGAAAGTCTTTACGGGCCAGATTGGTGAGCCATCGTCTCTGCAAGAGACCCCTGGGATCACCTCATTCAATTCCTTTATGTCACAGGTGGGTGGCTGAGGCCCAGGGTGGGAAAGGCACTGCCCAAGGGAGGACTGGAGTGGGCTTGCTCCCTGACCCTGGCTGGAGGACCTCCCAGTAGCCCACTGATTTTCTGGAGAAGGGCCAATGTGGATGGAGCAGGAAGCAGATAGGCAGGGGCCTGCTGGCAGGTTCTGAAAGGAACCAGCCTCCCCTGGGATATTCAGATTATGGATGGTGACATGACTTGCCCAGGTTACAGGGCCGGGAAATGGAAAGGGACAGGCCAGGCTGTAAACTCAAGTCTGTCCTTGTGCCTACACCTCCTGCTTCTCTTGAAACTACTTATCCAAGTGGCCCTTAAAAAAAAGTCCTAACTGCCCGTTTGCGTTCATTTTTGCCCACTTCAGACACTCCATATCATCCCTTCCTTTTTTTCTGTTTTAAATTGAAGTTGTAAATCCCTAGCACCCTAAAAAAAATAGAAACAAAACCCAAAACAAGCCTCCCAGTCCAGAGAGATATGATGGGCTGGGACACCAGCCTCTCGGCATTTTCCAAAGTACAGGACTCCCGTATTTCTGTTCAGAAGCAGAACAGCTTTTTTTTTTTTTTTTTTTTTGTCTTAGACAATATGGTTCTAATATATATCAACAGAGCCAAAGAAAAGGCTTTTTTTTTTTTTTTTAAAGAAGTTAACTTCATTTCAAGAACTTGTGTGTTTCTCATTAGTAACGCTGTCTTTTGAAATCCAGCCCAGGGAGGCGATGCTAGTCGAAATCAAAACTGATACGCGAGGGTTTGACTCAAATGCAGCTCTGTCCCTTGCTCGCTGCCTTGCTGGGACTGATTGCTGCAGGGATGGGACAGGCAGGGCCAGCGGCCAGCTGTCTGCTCCCCAGCCCATGGTCCCAGGGCCACAGGGGCTGGCTGTCGGGGGGGGGGGTCTGTGGAGCCCGCTAGGCAGGGGGTCTTTCAACATGGTGTGCTCCTCACCTGATGAGGGGTGAGACCTCGAGGCCTCGAGGGAGGGACAGCAAGCCCCCGGGCCTGGTGGCCTGGAGGCCGGGCGCTTACAGAGGGCAGAGGGTTCTGGCCACGAGCTGAGTAACGGTTACGGGATTGGGCATGATCCACTAGTCCCCAGAGGAGCCACACTGCTCTCCAAGTTCTAGGTTTTTCAAGTTGTTCTAAGTGGAAAACTCCCACTTCTTACTTTCTGGGGCCAGTTTTGACATTTCTTCTCTCTGAGACTGGGCCTTCTGGAGAACATTAGGAAAACAATCTTTCCATGGCCCGCCAAGGCGCTGCTCACCCTTCCTGTTGGTGGAGGCCACTTTCTCCAGACATGTCCGTTTCTGGGCGGATGAGGAAGGCAAAGGGCATTCTCTTCCTGCCCTTCTCTGCTCTTCTGTCCACTGACCCCAAGTTGGGCTTTTTTCTTTAATAAAAATCCATTTTATTCTGAGGAGAACAAATGTGGCTTGCTATCCACAGCCAAGGGATTTGTTTCAAGGATGGTAGAAACCAATAGGATGGTTCCCTGCACACAGCCCCCTCATCAAATTTCACCCCTCCTTCAAAACCTAGCAATGTCCTTCCTTCCATAGGAAACCTTTCTCTCCCCGCTGCTCCTGGGTGAGAACCCCAGCCTCAGGGCTCAGTCTGAATCACTCCCTCGCTAATCAATGGGGTGACTTTTTCTTGTGTTATCAAACTGTCCCTTCTTGCTTGTATTATTTAACTTTCCAGACATTTAGACATTTCTCTCTTGCCCCCTTAGTTAGGGGGTGTGACTTTCTTGAGGACCGTGCCTTTTCCACGATGTAGCCCCAGCTCTTTAGCACAGAGTTTGCAAATAATAGCAGTGATCATTAAAATGACTATGAAACCTTTTTTTCACATTAGCCTATGTTCTTATCTGTCCCCTTAATGGCAACTCCCTTAGAAAAATAAAAATGTTTCCAAGAGACGAAAAGAGTAAGTATTAAGTCACTTTCTCTTTAAGGCCCCTTCTGGTCCTAAGTGTGGTGATGCTCTGATCCATCTGCCGGGCGGCCACTGTGCACTTGGCCTGTGCTGGAAACTTCGTCACGCGTTGCCTTGTTTGGAGACTTTGTGGATTTGTTGACCAATCTCTTCAGGTCTCCGCGAGCGAGACTGGGGCACCGTGGTTTCCCCACACCCCTGTTCCTAAATTAGGTTTGGGGAAACAGGATGCAATGTGTTGAGGAAGAGAGCTGGGCAGACCTGCCTGGGCTCGCCTCCCACACCCGCAAGGGACCCTCTGATCCTCAGTTTCCTCATCTGTATTATGGGGATCATTATGGTGCCTTCCCTGCATGGTTTGGGTCTAGATGAAGCGAGGCCAAGGTGACATTGCACTTGCTTCCGTTTGTTGAACTTGGCTGGGCCCGGCGCTGTGCAGAGCGCTTGGCCCGGAAGTAAATATGAGACGCTCAAACATCAGCTAGTCCGCCTGTTCTATAGTCGTTCCATCGGCTCTACCTCCCCCTTGGGGCTCCCTCTGCGATACACTCGGTGTTTCCCCTTTGCAGCCACCGCCCCAATTGTATCTCCCACGTGTCGTGTGCATGGTCGACATCGCTTTTCCCTACTAGAAGCTTCCGGAGAGCCAAGGCCTTGTCTGTTTTCGCTCCCACTACTGACCAGGGGGTACCTAAGTACTTAATAAACATTAGTTTCCATCTCCCTTGGGTCCCTTTTCTGAGTGAGACCGGAGCTCCCCTTGTTTTTCTGAAAGCCCCGTATCACGGGCTATCAACAGAGGCCACTGGCTGGGGGCTTATGTCCATTTTATGGTTTGAGCCATGCAGGGATGTTGTCTCCTGGTGGAAACCTGCAAGATCCCTGCGTCCTTGCTCCTGCTGAGGAGATGGCATTTGATGGCCACCCCATATCTCCATCTGATCGGTCCTAGTCCCTCCCTTAGGGATGCGTTCCAAAGCCACCTCGTCTAAGAAGCCTTTTGTAACTCTGTTCCAGACCTAGAGACCTGCAAATGGCACAGGCAATGTCTTATTCTCTGGGCCGTGGCCCCTCAGGGGGCTCACTGCCATTGTGACTGCCCAGTGCCCAGTACAGAGACCGTGACCCGTAAGTGCTGACTGACCGAATCCTGTCAAAGCAAAACCAGACCCAGTCACTCCCACACTGTCCAGAACAGGTTAGGACACACACTTGTGATTCAAACAGCTGATTTCTTTCTTAACTCGCTCAGAAAAACATTTGTGGAGCACCCAGTGGGGTGCTAGGTCCCGCGCTGGGTGCCAGGGAGGCAGCGGTAAATCGGGCAGGTGGTTCCTGGCCACCTAGGAGCTTCCTGTCTGGGCCAGTGGATTCGTGGGCAAGGCCAAAATAAGACCAGGGAGTTGGAGGGAAAATCACCCGCCCCAAAGTGACCTCACATCTGCGAAGCGAGGGATGAATGGGCCTCCGTCCACCGAGGCGCATGGCTCCAGCTTCCTCCCTTGGCTGCAACACCTGAGGGCTCAGGGGAGCAGACAGGCAGGGCCGGGACCGTCCTGCTCCTCAGGCAGGGCTGACCCTCTGAACTCAGGGCAGAGGGGACTGTGTCCACCCAGAACCAGCTGGGGCCGCCCACCGCTGAAAGGTCCTAATTAGCTCATTTCCCCAGCCCCGTGGGCTGCGAGCAAGCTCCCTTCACCTTTTGCCCTGCCCCATCTCACTCAATTTAGCAGTTCAAGGTTCACTGTGGTGTCAGGGTGGGGACAGGGAAAATGTCCCCCACTCCCATGCCACTAAATAAAACCATCCTTTTGTGGCCGGCTCCGCCCTGAAGACTTTGGAATCCTTCCCTCCCCAGCCTGGTTCTGATGAGGGGAGAGGCTATGGGTCCAGAGCCCTAGCTTCAAACTCTGTCTCTGCCGTTCGACGAGCAGCTGTGTGATCCTGAGCCAGTGGCTCACCCTCTCTGACTCTCTGTTTCTTCACCGATGAGGACACTAACCCTCACTTCACCTGGTGGTTGTGAGGACAGTGGGATGAGGCCCTGTTGAGGCCAGAGGCACAGGGCTCAGGCCTGACTCTCGGTTCTGGCCCCTGCACTCTGCCCAGGTTTCCCAGACGGTTAGCCCCATGCGGGCAGGCACCGTGTCTGCCCCGCCCACCGCTGTGTCTCCAGCATCTTACAGAGGTTGTGGCCAGAACGGGAGAGTCCTCAGGCCTTTCTTGAGTCGGCAAGTATTTCTTGAAGGCCTCCCATGTGCCAGGCCCCGAGCCCAGGAAGCAGCTGTTGAATGAATGAATGAATGAATGAATGTTTTCTTCCTTCTCCCACCCCTGCTGCAGGGCCGAGCAAGTAGGACACTGGATGGAGAATGGGACGTGGGGTCAGGACCCCAGGAAAGAGACGGAGCACTGCGTCCTGGCAGCCCGCCTCTCCTAGGAAATGGGGCTTCCTTCTTCCTTCCCTGGCCCCACCCCACCCATGCCCGTTACTCCCAACTCTAGGGGCTCCCAACCCAGCCCTGTGGCTGGATGAAGTCTGGATGTCCAGCTCCCTCAGGAGAGGGAGTGGGAATAAATGTCCTTCTGCCCCGGTCGGGATGAAAACTCCCCGGCTGCCACCCCAGACCCGCTGAAGCCAAGGCTGCATTTTATTTTTATTTATTTATTTATTTATTTATTATTTTATTAATTATTATTTTTTAGATGTTTACGTATATTTTTGAGAGGGGCTGGAGGGGCAGAGAGAGAGAGGGAGACACAGACTCCGAAGCAGGCTCCGGGCTCCGAGCCGTCGGCACAGAGCCCGACGCGGGGCTCGAACCCGCGAACCACGAGATCATGACTTCAGCCCAAGTCGGACCCTTAACTGACTGAGCCACCCAGGCGCCCCCAAAGCTGCATTTTAACAAGATCCCTGAGCGTTCGTGCGCCCACCCAAGTCTGAGAAGCGCTGCCCTATGGCATAGCCTTGAGTTCGTCACACCTCCTCTGTGCCTTCTTCAACTGTGAGTGGAGGCGATATTAATAGCAACTGTCCAGACTTGGCATAAACCAAACGGAGCACGGACATCCAGTATGGATAAAAAGGATGGGATGGCATGTTTCAGAGCCACGTTGAAATGAATGGACAGAGGGCTGTCTACTCGTCTCCGGGCCACGGCTCGGCTGGTCGCTGGAAGCAGATGGAACCCGAGAGTAGGGCAGGGGACAGGCGTTGGGGTCATCTGCCATCCTGTGTCGGGTTTAAAAATAGAGCTAAGGGAGCCTTACGCATCTGCATGGGTAAAATACCTTCTCCTGCTTCTCTTTATTATGGGTCTGTGCAGGGGAGGTCAGGAATCACGCCCCGTCCTGGGTTTACAGGACCTTTCCCTAATAAAGCTGAGGGCCGGGAGGCTGCGCATTCCAGGGGCCGTAATTAAAACCACCGAGGGTTATTTGGAATAACAGACCCGTTTAGTCGTTTAGTCGGAAGCACTTGCCATGCTAATTCAAACAAGGTGATTACAGGCGATTAGCGAACCTAATGCCTTCAGTTTAAAACCAGTCGGGGGGAGGGATGAGCCAAGGGCCTCCGCTACTTCCTGTGGGTGGTGAGGGGTCCGAGCTGGGACTGAAATTTCACAAGGTCAGTGCCAAGTGGGGCACCTGGGCCCCCGCCTGGGTAAGATGCTCTCCCAGAGCAAACTCCTTCTCTGGAGTGGATGAGGCAGACCTGTCCCGGGAAGAGTCCAAACTGAACCCCTTCAGGTCTCCTGGGGACACTCTGGACACACTGCCCAAGAGCTGGCCCTGTCTACCTCTTCAGCCACAAATCCCGTGGCCTCTTGAGGGCAGGGGCTGGGTCTTGTGGTCCCTGTATCCTCCAAAGGGAATGCTTATGGGTGCACCTATGCACACCTAATGATATTTTACTTAGCACTTATCACGTGCCAAGCACAGTGCTAAGCAGTTGACACACATCGCCTCATTTCATTCAGTTACTTCTGCACCGCTCTTGTTCCCATCTGACTGATGCGACGTGTGAGGCACAGAGGGAGATCCGAGCCACACTGCTGGAAAGCGGTCGGGAGGGGCTTTGCCCCAAATCCGCGTGACTCTCAGGTCCCCCGTGACCCCTCCGAATGCTTACAGTAAGTCCACAAGGTGCGAGCTGCTGTTACTGTCCCTCCGTCTTGCAGCTGAGGGGACAGAAGCTCAGAGAACCTAGTAACTGGCACAGGAAGATGAGCTGGTGAGTGGCTGAGCTGGGCTCTGACCCTGATGTTGTTGCCTGCAACCCCCCTTGCCTTGAATCCCTTCACTGTAGCTTCTGGAAAGGGCACGGAATGGCGGAAGGGGAGGAGGCCACCAGGGAGACTCATTAGGGAAGGGCATCCAAGACCGAGGGAACTGAACAGATACGTGAAATAGGGAGGTTTCAGCCTCCAGTGTCGGAAACCCCCGCATCAAGCGGCTTAAAACCACTTAATAAGAAATATTTACTGTCACCAGCAACAAGTACTGAGGACTGGTTAATTTCGAGGCTCCACAGCACGGTCAAGAACACTGGCCACCTTCTTTCCCTTCTCCCTTCCTCCCTTCCATCCTTCAGTACTGGACACTGTATGCCAGGCACCGTCCTGAGCCCTGGGGTGACGGTGGGGAAAAAGCAAAGTCCTTGCCTTCTTGGAGCTTATGGTCCTGTGTGAAAGACTGAGGGTAAACACCACCACCCCCCCACCACACAATGTACATATTATTTAGTGTATATAATGTGTTTATATTATAAATATAATATAAATATAATATAAATATTATATATTATATTATAAAATACATACACATATTAGCTATAACTACCTATATAATAATACATAGTGTATATGTATTATACACCCAACAGTGTGTATATTATATGTACACATGCACACATACAAATAACATGATATCAAGTAAGAGCTATTAAAAAAACAAACAAGAAAATAAAGTAATAGAGGGGAGAGTAGTCAGGGAAGTCCTTTTTTTATTTTTAAAAGCTTATTTATTTATTTTGAGAGGGAGAGGCAGAGAGACAGAGAGAGAGAGAGAGAGAGGGAGAGAAAGAATTCCAAGCAGGCTCCATGCTGTCAGCACAGAGCCCGACTCGGGGCTCAATCTCAAGAACTGTGAGATCATGACATGTGCTGAAATCAAGAGTCGGACACTTAACCAACAGAGCCACCCAGGTGCCCCATGTCAGGGGAGTCCTTCTAAGGAGCTGGCATTTGAGCAGACCCCTGAGCGAGTTGGAGGAATGACAGCAATGAGATCTGGGGGAAGTGGTCTTGGTAGAGGGAACGGTGTGTGCAAATGCCCTGGGGTCGTATAGTGCTTGGAGCGGAGTGAGTGAAACTTCCTTGTTACATGTCCTGCAGGTGAGTCTCCTCGTGGTGGTCAAAGTGGCTGTAGCAATTTCAGGCACCAGACGTGGACATGACACCGTTCAACGAATAAGAGAGATGTCTCTCCCCCGTTTGTCACTGTTCTGTCAATCTTTGAAGAAACCCTTCCTGGACGAGACGTCCCCCGTGGGTTTTTCCTCAATCTTGTTGGCCAGAGCCACAGGCCCGTGTCTAACCCCATCCCAGACAGGGGACTGGAACTCCAGCGGCTGGCTTAAAGCAGTGAGAGTACGCCCTCGGAACCGGAGATGAGGCGTGCCTCTCTGAGTTGTGGGAAGGAGACAGGAGGCCCTTCTAATAAAATGAGGTCCTGCCGGGAAGAAGGAAGGGGGACGTAAGTAGAAAGGATGTGGACAACGATGAGCCATGACTTTAAAAAGCAGGGCATGTCCTCGTCCTCACTGGTGGGCTTGCTGGTAGGGAATCCGTCTTGACCATGAAGACAAGGGCCCCCGGCTCGGGTAGAGCAACGAGACAGGAGACTGGGAGCCATCAGATCAGCCCGGGATGCTTGCAGTTAGATGAAATAGGCGGGGACAGGAAGTCCGATGCCGCCCCCAGCCCTGCTTCAACGACTGAGTCTTCTTTACCCATCGGGGCTCACGTCAGGCTTCACCACAGCAAAGGCTTCGCTGCTTGAGAAACTTTGCTTGGTGTTGTTCAAGCTCCTCACTTGACAAACTGGAAACGGAGATCCAGCAAGGGGAAGTGACTTGCCCGGGACCACACAGCCAGCAGGTGTCGGAGCCGACACTCAGGTCCTGCCCGACAGGAGTGGGTTCCGAACTCCTAGATCTTTCCAATCAGGCACACTCCCTTTTGGGATCTTGAAACCGTGCTATAGAGAGAACTGGGTCAATTCCACGCCTGAAGGGAAGACAGGCTCATGGTTCCTAGGCATTATATTCTCATGTGCTCACTCCGGGTTTTATCTCCATCTTCCAGCCAGGGTGTAGACCCAGGCAGGGAGATGGCTGATCCAGGCTTTCGTTAGCAGGTCTCAAAATATTCTAAGAATCGGGTGGGGGGGGGTGGGGGGGCACTGATTATAACACAGATTCCTGGGTCCTGTCCTGAAAGATTCTGATTCACTAGGTTTGAGGCGGGGCCCAGGAATCTGCCTCAAAGTTAAAGCCTCCCTGGGTAGTTATGCTTTAAGCTGCCCCCAGGCCACCCCCTGAGAAACACTCGCCCAAGGGATTCCAGAGGAAAGTTCTCTTTATCTGAAAAGCACAATCCCACGTCCAAATCTGAGGCTTGGCATCGCTTTCCCCTGCCTGTGTGGACCCTTTTCCTGTAGCTGAAGATCAGATTTGCTACCTGGGGGAGGAGGGGGTCGGGGTTGATCTGTTTGAACTCAAACTGTGAAAATAATTGGGATCCACTCTTTTTTGAGAGAAGGTTTTGAAGGGAGTGTCAGGGGGCACTGGTCACCCAGGAGTCACGAGTAAAGGGCACAGCTTCTGCCAGGGGGATGTGTTTCGTGCATCCCGCTCCCCGCTGGCCTGCCTGCTGCAGGCCCCGGGGGACTGCACCCCTTTCTTCCTGGGGTAGCTCTCTTCTTCCTCTCCAGACCTTATGCCCCTATCTACCTCCGTGTCGGACTTTCAAAATAGCTATGTGCTCTCTGTAGTGCAGCTGCACGAAACAGTCAACAAAAACCCCATCTTTTGACAAAATTCCTACTTGGAGAAGCAAAAAAGAAATATTTCGGCATCTTGAAAGTTAAGACTTCATAGTTCTGTTTAATAGAGCATTTTCCGGGGTGCCTGGATGGCTCCGGCAGTTAAGCGCCCGACTTTGGCTCAGGTCATGATCTCACAGTTCGTGGGTTCGAGCCCCACGTCGGGCTCTGTGCTGACAGCTCGGAGCCTGGAGCCTGCTTCGGATTCTGTTTCCCTCTCTTTCTGCCCCTCTCCCACTTGTGCTCTGTCTGTCTCTCTCTCTCAAAAAATGAATAAACTTTTAAAAAAAATGAAAATAAATAAAAGAGCATTTCCCTACAGGCGCCTGGGTGGCTCAGTCGGTTAAGCGTCCGACTTTGGCTCAGGTCACGATCTCCCAGTCTGTGAGTTCGAGCCCCACATTGGGCTCTGTGCTAACAGCTCAGAACTGTTATGCTCAGCGTTTCCCCTCTTGGATAAAAAGGTTGAGGAGGTGACAATTTCCCACAGGCTAGTGGCTTCACCCCTCTGCCTCGTGACTAGCACCCACGCTGGACAGCCAAGATGCAGCAGGCTGGGAAAACCCAGGCACCTGCGGACAAGTCTACAACGGGCAATATGATGGCCAAAAAGCACCTGGAGATCAATCCTGACCACCCCATTGCAGAGATGCTACGGCAGAAGGTGGAGGCAGAGAAGAAGGACCAGGCCGTCAAGGTGCTGCTGTTTGAAACGGTGTTGCCTTCTTCTGGCTTCTCACCTGAGGATCCCCGGACCCACTCCAACCACATTTACTGCACGATCAAGCCAGGCCTGGGGACAGAAGACGATGAAGTGACAGCAAAGGAACCCAGTGCTGCTGTTCCTGACAAGATCTGCTTCCTTGAGAGTGATGAAGATGCCTCTTGCATAGAAGAAGTAAATTAGTTTCTACCTGTAGACCTTGTGCCCTCTGTATGGTGTCCCCATGGCTCCCCAGCAACCTTCAGTGACCCCGGTTTACCCGGTTTCCTCTGCTGATGTCTAGTGGTTTTTTATCTCCTGTCTTTGTCTGAGGCAGCATATAAGGGCCTCAAGCTGTATCCTTGCCCATATTTGACAGGGGTTTGGATGTGTACTGTGGGTTTAAAAAAAAAAATTCTACTCTGAAATTAAAGTATGTAAAATAAAAAAGATACAGTTTTGTACAGAATAATAATAATAAAGGAACATTTCCCCTAAAGCAGCCAGGTCCTGATACTCCTTGCCTTTGCCTTAGATTTCCTAAGGTCTAGGTTTCAGAAGCTCACATAGCCACTGCCCTGCTTACCTGTAATCAGGAACTCCAGGGGTCACTGGATTCAGGCATGGCTGGATCCAGGGGCTCTGTGTCTATTTCTCTTCACCTCATGACCCTGCTTTCCTCTCAGGCAGACTTTCTCCCTGTGTAAAGATACCTTCTGGAAGCCTGAGGCATGCATGGTGCTGACAGCTTGGGATCCTAAGGAGGTCCCTATGTGAATCTCTTCCAACGTCCATACACCAAATCTTACAAAGGGACCCTGATTTGCCTTGCTTAGCCCCAATTCTCAGACCAGTCACTGTGGGCTAGAGGGTGGGATTCCATGGTCTCTAGGTGTAGATCCTGTGCCCATCACTGTCATCTGGGAGCAAGTAGGACACTGAGATGATCTCTCATGAGCTGTGGGATGGGGTGAGGACACCCTAAGAGAGGGCTCCTGCAGATTAATAAGGGCTGCCCACCCAGGAAGCAACTGGCCTGGTGTCCCTCTAGGGTTAAAAAGCAAAGTGTAATTCAACCTAGGGTCAACCCATGGTCCAGTGCTCTTCTCATCGTGTCACTGGCCCGTAGGGGACGTTGGGAGCCTCTTCTTGCAGCTCAGGTATCTATGGATGATGAATATAACGGGGTTAGGGTGAAAGTGGTCAAGGTCTTGACCAAGATCTCCGGTAGCCATGATGTAATGGGCAGACCACTGCACTCAGCATCAGTGATGGAATTCTGCATTTACTCTGTATTTGGACATTGCCACTTACTCTGTCATTGTGAAGTGTAGTTAACCTCTCTGACCCTGTTTCCTCATCTGTAAAGGGGGATACATTGCTCAGCAAAGCCTGGTTTGGCACGGGGGCCGAGGGATGGAGGTCACAGACACGCCCTGGCCCTTGGAATGGACCTAGCAGGAGATGGACAGTGTGGGGCCCCCATCGAGGACCATACCTGTGGGGTCAGGGAGGGTTTGTGAGATTCAGCAAATAAAAATATAGGCTGCCCAGTTAAATTTGCATTTCATACCATTAATAATCCTTTGAGAGAGAGAGAGAGAGAGAGAGAGAGGAGCGGGGCAGAGGAAGAGAGAGAATCTAAAGCAGGACCCATGCTCAGTGCAGTGTCCCACGTAGGGCTCAATCCCATGATCCTGAGATCATGGCCTGAACTGAAATCAAGAGTCAGACACTCAACCAACTGAGCCATCCAGGCGGCCCAACAAATACTTTTTTTTTAAGTATATGTCTCATACAATATCTGGGATATTCTTATACTAAAGTTATTTATTTGTCTGAAATTCAAGTTTCCTATATTTTATCTGGCAACAGTAGGACAGGGGCAGGTTTACGTCTGAGGATCCCATTGGTTCAGGCTGATGAACCTGATCCCAGGAGTGCAGCTTACCCAGAGCTCTAATTATACCAAAAAGAATTCGTCTTTTCTCTGTCTCCTGGCTCTGCTTTCTTCTGTTTTGCTTCATTCCCAAGTGGTGGGAAGGTGGCCACCAGATCTCCAAGCTCTCTTTCCCACAGTTTAGCAAACCCAATGGGAAAAGCCTGCCGCCTTCCCATATTTCCAGCAGAAGTTTCAGGCCTGACTCTCATTGGTCCAAGTTGAGTCACATGCCCTTCCCTGAACCAATCACCGTGGCCTGGGAAGATGAAGTCTCCTGATTGGCCAGGCCTGGGTCATGTGCCCACACTGTTCTGCTTACTCCACATGGATTGAAAGTTGAGAAGTTCCCTTAAGGAGAACTGGGGTGCCATCCCCACGAGAGGAAATAGGATGGGCTGCTGAAAACAGCAGGTGCCCTCAATGGGGCATCCACATTCTCCTGACTGAAGCCCTGCCTCAAGGGGCAGAGTCGGCTGAGCCCATGCAGCCAGGCTTCTCGCTGCTTACGGAGAGGTCTGGGGATTACAGACAACACAGGACTGGGATGAATCCAAGCTCTGGGTGACCGTGGGGGCAGTTCTTTTACGGCTCTGTGATCAGTTTCCTCATTTATAAATCAAGAAGAAACAGCTGCAAGCTAATCGTGTCCTCAAGCAAGCAGCATGCCTAGCACTGGGGCTGGCAGGTGGCCAGCACTCAATACATGACAGGTCTTACCTTTCTGGGGGTTCTTGCCCCAGGTGAGAGCCTTTTAAGGGAGAAATGGCAAAGCTTTGGCCTCTGGATTGTCAGAGAGCACCCCCTTTCCGTATTTGGGTGGGTAAAATGTTTGAATGGCTCTAGCCCACCTGCTGTACCTACCATTGAGGCAATTTAGCAGGGGTGGGGTAAGCAGGTCGCCCAGAGGGCTTGAACATGTGTACCCCAGCCCCAGTGGCAAGTCACACGTCAAAGTCACGCCGAGAGGCACATGGACCAGAATGGCTCAGGAGGGGACCTACAAAGGGGACCCGTGCTGGGTTTTTAAGCAGCCAAATAAGCCCTGAGGTTATCTGTCTGCAGTCTACCACATGCTTGAAGTGCCTTACCATGCCTATGTGCCTTAAGTTTTAGACTTTCATCCTTTTCAAGATAAAAGTATTTGTGGGAGGGGTTCAACTTTATGCAGTTAATAACTGTTGACACCTCTTTGTGAATGAGGGAGCCGAGAACAAGGTTTATAAGGGAAGTGAAAGAGAGAGAGAGAAGGGGGTACTGGGTAGGAAAGGAGGTGGGTTCAGGCCCTACCGATGGGAAGAATCATTAGCAAGGGGAGGCTGTGCCTGCCTCCTCCATCCAGCACTGGCTCAAGGGGCCAGCCACTCACATGGCCCTGCTGTTCCCTGTTTCCTAGGATTGGGTCAATGTGGGCAGCTTTGGAAACATTCAGAACAAGGTGAGAATCCTGACTTTGTCCCTCAAACACAGTGTTTGGCCTCGGCAAGTGACTTAACCTCTCAGAACCTCAGTTTCCTCATCTGTTAAATGGGGATTCTCTGCCTGCTCGATAGGGTTAGTATGAGAATTCATGAATTATATTTCAAGACCCTTTGGCCTATCAGCTTAGAATTTCCAAAGAGCAGTTGCATTGTTCTAGATATTTCCATGTTCTCATGCAACCCCACCCGAGGGATTCCCCCACCATCCCTGAGCCCCAGCCCGGACTTCAGAGACAGAACCAGGCAGCCCATCAGACTCTTGAGGACAGGCTTCTGGGGTCGGGTCTTGGCCTGGACTTCACCACGGGGTCCCCCAACTCAGGAGGCGTCTTTACCTCCAGTACCCCCACCCCAAGCACCGCCATTTGCCTGTCAAGGAACTTGGGTCCATGTAGAGCTCAGACAATAGCAGCTTTGTTCTTCATTAAAGAATCTTAATTGACTGAAGAAGAAAAAAAAAATCTGAGCTCTTCCTTAAGAAGCTCATAATTTAATAGGTGAAATGTCAGAGAAAATCAATGCCAGGCCGTTTCCTGGCGGGCCTCATTATGCCGTCCATTAAACAACTTTTATGTTTTGTTTATAGTTGCTTATTCCCCCCCCCCCCCCCCCCCCGCCTCTTATTCCACCCCCCGACTTCTAAAAAAATTTATAATGTTAAAAAGGGACATGGGCTGAGAAACCAAGTTACAAGAAACCTACTGGCTGTCCCTGGCAGGGCTGGGACAATCCGGCCACCACAGAAAAGGCGATGTTCCCAGGAGCAGACGCCGCTGAGGGCTGGGCCCAGCCGGGAGGGCGCAGGGTCAGCACATTCTGAGCATTTTGCAGATTCGGAAGTGTTTTCTGAGATAGAAAGGTCCTCATTTGTTGGGTGATGGTTAGGAAGGTCCTGGAAGGGACTGAAGAGCAAGTGGAACTTGCAAACCTCCCTTTTCCCTTGAGAAGAGAAACTCCAGGCCCCACCAGGACCTGGTGGGTCAGAAGAGGGGCTCGCCGGATGTGGTGCTGTTTATGGTCCTGTAAAGGGGCGGCTGTGCACGCAAAGGAAAGTCTTAAGACGTGAGGTCGCCGGTGCGATCAGCTGGGTCCGGCTTGTTCCCAGCCATGCTCTGGCCACGAGCGTGACCCCTCGGGGGGACATCCCCCTGTGAGAAATGACCCAAGTTGAAGATGAGGCTGTCCCCAACTTGGCAGTCTTGGACCTCGGTCAAGGCAGTAGGCAGAGGTCAGTCTTCCTGGATGATGTGTTTGTGCTCGTCACCCCCCACTTCACCTCGGGACTCTGCCAGCCCATCAGGGTCTGGACCAGCTCCGGCCAGCCTATCAGGAGAGAAAAAGTCTCCTTTCCAGAGAGGGAGGAAGGTCTCCGAGTCTTAGTATAGGTTCCCCGGAAGCTGACCCTCAGACAAGAACCCAGTGCCAGTAGTCGGTGGAAGCTGATCCCAGGAAGCACCAGCAGAGGAGTGGGAATCAAGAGAGGAAAAGGAAGGGCTTCAGTAAAGGGCGCATTAGCCAGCTGATGATCACCACTGCGGCGACTGGGGCTTAATTACAGAAACTGTGTAGAACATATGCCCCAGGGAAGGATGCAGTTTCTGGAGTCAAAGAATCCCCTCCCTCTCTACTCCGGGCACCAAGATGCAGGGATGGAGGGTGGAGGGCACGTGGTAGGAGATGGCCCCTGTGAGCGCAGAGGGCTGGAGGTCCCCACTGTGTTCCTTGCCCATGCAGCAGCCTGGAGCTCAGCCCTTGAACCCTTAGCCTCCTCGATTTGTAAAGTGGATCTCATCATTCCTACCTGTGGCCCGTGCCGTGGCCGTAATGGTGGTCTGGCGTAGCGGTGAGCTCCTTGTATGGACCGAAGTGTTTCTCCCGCCCTCCCCAAATTCATAAGTTGAAGCTCTGACCCCTGATGTGACTGAATTTGGAGACAGGGCCTTAAGGTTAAATGAGGTTATAAGGATTGGGCACTCAAGCAGCAGGATCGGTGCCCTTAGGAGAAAAGGAGAAGACATTAGAGGTCTCTGTCTCTCCCTGTCTTTCTGTATCTGTGTCTCTGTCTCTCTCTTCCCTCTCTCCCCCCACACAGAGGAAAGGCCGTGTGCTGATGGAGTGAGAAAGTGGGCAAGCCAAGGCAAGAGGCCTCCCCGAAACCCACCTTGACGGCACCTTGATCTCAGACTTTCCAGCCCCCGTAACCGTGAGAAAATGAATTTCTGTTGTTTAAGCCCGCCAGCCAGCCTGTCACCTTCTATGACGGCAGCCTGAGCTAAGACACTCCTGGACCTGGCAAGCAGTCGGTGGGGATGTGCATCCTACCGCCGTGTACATGTGAAGCTGTAGGACCTTGGGAAGTTTTTTACTTTCCTCAGTTTCCTTCTCTGTAAAACGGGAGAATAACGACACCCGCTTTACTGGCAAGCTGTCCCGCCACGACTCTCGTCTCGGCAGCAGGTGTCACAGTCAGCGGCGGCCGAGGGGGCGACTGTGCGGATCCTGGCTGGGTCCTCCCGTCCCCGGTGGTCAGCTGACTGTGAGCCGGTGGTTGGGTCACAGCCGGTTGAGACTGGGTGGGCCCCAGCCGTCATCACACGCCTCACTACAGACACCCCACGAGCGCAGAGAGGTGCGTCCCACCCTCCAGCGGGCCGGCCCCGGCTTCTGTGCCCAGCGGTGGCCGAGTTCCTTGGGAGCAAGGGGAAACCGCCGGGCCTCCCGAGGCCTAGGCCTGGACTGGCACTGAGTTGCTTCTATCACATTCTGTTGGCCAAAGTGAGAGTCCCAGGCTAGCCCGGATTCGAGGGGAGATAGGATAGACCCCCCCTCTGCATGGGGGTTGCTGCAAAGCCATCGCAAAGGGCAGAGATTCGGGGAGGCCATCAGCCAGGGACCGCAAATGCGATCGCTGCACTCAGACGGTGTTTGGGGGATGAAATGCGGGTGCCCGGAAGGGCGATGGCTGAAAGGGTGCTCCCTGTGGTCTTCGCGAACGAACCGGGAATCCTCAAGATAAGACCGGATGCCCTTGGGTCAGGAGCCAGAACCCACTTATTTCAAAGCCACAGCCTTTGCTGACTCAAACCTTCCCCTAAGAGGGTGAGCCCAGGGATACATCTCTCTCTCTCTTACACACACACACACGTGCACGCACACACGCACTTGACACGTTCGTATGCAGACACGCACGGACGAGCTGCTCGTACACACCTACATCCACAGGCACACGTGCCCATGGAGCACAGACGCACCTCACTTACACGTGGGTGCAGATACAAGTGTGTCCCACCGGGCCCAGCCGCCCTTGCCTCAGCTTCTAACCTCCGCCGCACAGCTGCATGCCCTCTGGGCTTTTGGCAGGACCTCTTGGAAGGGGCGAGAGGAGGAGAGGGCAGGGGGGGGTGGGTGGCAGGCACGATCAATGTTCTTGTCTGGCCCCAGTGCCTGCCAGGGCCTGAGGAACAGCAGAACCACGTTGGCATTCATGCCCATGGGGCAGGTCACAGGGTGCCTTAAAGATGTAAGGCGGGGGGGGGGGGGGGGGAGGAGGAGGAGTCCCAGCGGGACAGGGGGCTCTCGCCAGCCAGCTCGGGGCCCAGGCCCTGAGGGCCAAATGCTCCCTTCAGCAGCTCCCCAACAGGGGAGGCTGATTGCAGCTCCCTAGACCCGTGCTCGTTACCAGGCAGTTTGAGGTGACAGTCGTGGTGAGAGCCTCCACCACTTTTTACGTCACTCAGACCGTATTGCAGCTTGGCCACAGGCCCCAAGCTGCTGCGGCCCAGGGTAGAACCGGGGAAGGCGGCAGGCTTCTGAGGCTCAGTCTTCCACTTCTGAGATGCCCGGCAAGCAGCCGCAGACCTCGCTAGGTCGTGATGATGGCTTTTGAAGGGTTTCCTGTTTTCTGGGCTTCTGCCTCCTTGGGGTGCAGTCCCTCTGGGTTTGAGATGTGCTGGGGGCAGAGCTTGAGGTGCTCCAGAGGCGGAGAGAGTCGTCTGTGACCTGAGGACCCAGGCCTCAGCAGAGAGACTCAGATTTGCATGTCTGCACCCAGGGACCGGTCTACACACCTCCAAGAAGGAAACCTTTGGGTCCACGGGGAGCAGCTGTGACTATCTCCGGTGGGCAAGTCTGCGAGACGACCTGGAATTACCTTTCTGTTCCTGTTCTTGTTCTTGGTGATGGTGTGTGGGCAGACTTTCCTCAGAGATCAGCAAAGTATGGCCCAGAGGCCAAATCACACCTGCCGCCTGTTTTTGTCAATAAAGTTTTACTGGAACACAGTCATGTCCACTCTATACGTGTTACCTACTTTCACACTATAACCGAAGAGAGTAGTTGGGACAAAGCCCCGATGGCCTACAAGGCTGAGAACTATGAGCTACTCGGTCCTTTATAGAAAAAGTTTGCCGATCCCTGAGAAGAACAACCCAGGTTCCAGAATGAGAAAGCCCCGGGATGGAACCCCCCCCCCCACTTCCTAGCTCTGTGATCTTGGGTAGGTCACTTAACTTCTCTGAGCCTCAGTTTCCCCCCACGTAACCTCATAGGGTTGTGCAGGGGATTGTAGCACTCGGCCCAGTGCCGGGCACGTAGGTGGGCAGGTGGTGTTTCTCGGTAAATGGCAGTGTGTGTTCAGCGCCTTGCCGGAGGCTCTTGCAAGTCAGGGTTTCCGCAGGCGCCCTGGCAGGGGAACTTGATAAAAAGTGGTTAAGAATGAAAGGGGTGATTTGATTTTGGTGGGGAGACATTTATGCAATTAGGTGGCGGGCCCTGGAAGGAGATGTCTGGGTTCACACGGAGCAGTAACACTTATTCTTACAAAGCCCGCCCCGGGAACCCTGGGAGAAAGTCAGGGGGTGTCCTCTCACCCCCCAAGGGAGCCCCGGGGGCCCTGAGCTGCCCTGGCCAGCCTTTGTCTTGACTCCCCCGGGAATGGTGAAATCTTAGCTTTTGAGCCAGGAATATTGTTTTGAAAAAATGAAACGCCCAAAGAGTCCCTACAGTCCCCAAACCTCATTTTAAAGGGATTATAGCAGCTGGCTTGTAAATCCTGTTTCTTAGGTGGGGGGCTTAGAGCAGGGCTCAGGCAAGGACCGGGGTGGGGAAAGAAAGGAAGGTCATTTCATTTCCTGGAGAGGAAAAGCCCCGGTTTTTCCCGCTGCCGTGCCTGGGACCCAGCTCGCTGTCTCCGCTGGGGAAAAGGGAAGGGGCAGGAAGGGTCCCGAACTTGGAGTCAGGCAAGGAGGGCTCTAGTCTTCCTTTCGCCTTCGATTCACGCCGACCTTGGAGTTGCCCTCTGGAGCTTGGTCTTCTGAGTGACGAGGGTTTGAAATTAAAGCAGAGTTTTACCATCCTCCTTTCTTTTCTTATGCTCCAGGAAGGGGTCCCCTTCCTCTGGGCTCCCCACAAGGGCAGGTGGATAAAAGGAGAACTGGTCAAAATGCTTTGTCCGGGGAAGGTGGGGAGTTCTCTGGGGGCAGCTGCGTGGCTGAGAGTCTTCAAAAGCTTTAATTAAAAAAAAAAAAAAAAGGCTTGGGGGGGATGCCTAGATGGCTCAGTTGGTTGAGTGTTTGACTCCTGATTTTGGCTCAGGCCATGATCTCATGGTTCATGGGATACAACCCCACGTCAGGCTCCTCGCTGAGCGTGGGGCCTGCTTAAGATTCTCTATCTATCTCCCTCTGCCCCCTCTCCCGCTCACGGTCTCTCTCTAAAATTAAAAAAAAAAAAGTTTTGTTTTTTTTTGGGGGGGGGGAGGTGGAATCGGGCTAGTGATTTGACACCTGCCAGGAAGAAGCCCCAGGGGAAGGACAGGTAGAGAAAGGATTTTAGGTAACTTTTGCTGCAGTCCTGTGCAATGTAATTCCCCTCCACTGGGCCCCCTGCAGAAAAACTTCAGTTAATGCAGACCAACCATCACAGAGTGTTAGGGTCAGAGTAGCAGTTCTTTTGGGCGAGTGCTTCTGCAGAGGCAATCCTCGTGGAAAGAACGGGAAGACCCATTTCTATCTGCCTGGTATTTCTAGACTACCAAGAATGGTCCAGACCAGTGCTGCCCTGAGTGTGGGGGTCGAACCACTACTGATTTGTGAGATGATTTTGGGTGGCACCCCCGTGATCTTGAGAAAATTGCTATTTATTCATTTAAATGGGTCCCGGGAGAAAATAACCCATGTGTCACACCCGCCAGTTTGAGGATTTTATTGCTTAGGACACGGTCGAAAGAGGTACATATGTTAATACACTGTGAGGTGACTCAAAGGGACTGTTAAATGGTGCTCTGACCACGGAAAAGGTCCAGAGAAGCCCTTAGTGGGACAGGACCTTGGGGGACATCAGCTGGCCCACCCCCAGAGGACCTGGCTCTGCGTCCACCCCTACCTACTGTGAGGTTATAAGCCTCTTCCCCAAACATCCAGCCACATCTTCGGGGCAGTAGGGAGAGCTGGGGAGGAATCGGAAAGAGTGAGTAAAGAGAAGGCGTCGATCCAATGAACAGTTAAGACGGTTGGATTGGGATGTTTTAAACCAGACTGAACAAAAGTCAGCTTCCTTCTCTCCCTCTCCCCCTTTCTCACCCCCTTCTTCCTTTCCTCCCTTCTTCCCTTCTACCCGCTGGGTGCAGGCTCATAAGGGAGTTTAGAGTAATTTTAGAGAAATAAACTACATATGCTTGGCATCCTTGCCCCCACCCAGAGCAGTAGAGCTACTGGGTGATCCTCACACACAAAGATAATATTAACCAAATTAAATACATTTTTGGTCAATAGCTTCCTATGGCCCTTTCTTGGATAGTCCCCTTACACGTGCAAATGTGAGATTCGGAGAAGTCCTGCTCTTCAAAAGAATACACTTGACTATGAGCATCTCTCAAGTGCATCTGACTCTGGTATGCTATTTCTGTGCAGCACACATTCATATCCAGCATAATTCATTCTCAAAGACCCCATTTTGGGAAATGCTGGACTGGAAGCCGGTGAAGGTGTCTTCCTTCTTGGCAATGTAGGCGCTGGTGATCGAGAAGCCCCTGGAGACAGCTGCCTCCCGGGCCAGCCTCTCCTGGGTGGGCGAGAGTGTTGGTTATGCCGCAGGGGCTTCCGGCCAAGATCTGGCCCCCACTCCATCCCTGTCTCCAGCAGAGAGAAGTCAGAGTGACCTGCCAGTCGTGGGGTGGGGTTTTTAGAGCTCCCAACGAGTTTCCAAAAAATGCCTTCCCTCTGCCCAGGCTTCCTCTTGCCTCCTGTTATTAGGATTAGAAAGAGAACAACAGCAATAAAAATACAAAACACCAAACAACAAAAACCCTGAACTGAACAATACCCCAAGCCACATCAGAGGAGCAGTTTCCCTGCTGGACCCCCGCCTGCACAGTCTGGTTGTCTGGGTACAGCTCCGAGCTCCGCCCCATGGTCAAGAACAGCATATTCTCTGGGGCCTTGGTTTCCTCAACTCTTTCCTCCTTCTGGGCCACCCTCCTTGGGTGGTGTGAATGAGTTGGAGGGTTAGGCAGGCCCCATGGTGAAATCCCAGCCTTAAGGTGGTTGGACGTTCTTTATTTAAATGTTCAAAATGATGAACAACCTGAATACCGTATTCATCACAATTCGTAAATTAACATCTGTTCAGCATTTGACAGTTTACAAAGCAGTTATATGGTCATTCCTAAGAAAAGCCCGTGAAATTAATGGTGCTTCTCCACTCCGTCAATGAGGAAACAGACACAGAGGAGGATAAATAGCTTGCCCAAGGTCACAAAGTGGTGTAAGACATAGCCGGGACTTGAACTTAAGTCTCCTACTTTGAAACTGGGCATTATTATAGAGCAGAAGATATGATCCCCACCATTGAGAAATTTCTGTCCTGCTGAGAAAATGAGGCTGGCTTCATACTATTTTTTGTTGTCTGTATTTTGGATGTGTGTGAATAAATCATTCTATGAGTATTGGAGACACTGTCTCACTCAAGAGACCTGCATTCAGAGAAAAAAAGAAAACCTCGTGGGATGATGTGGTTAAGAGAGGCTTTCTAGAGAAGGTAGACCCAGGACCTTAAAGAATAAACTAAACATGGGACGCCTGGGTGGCGCAGTCGGTTAAGCCTCCAACTTCAGCCAGGTCACGATCTCGCGGTCCGTGAGTTCGAGCCCCGCGTCGGGCTCTGGGCTGATGGCTCAGAGCCTGGAGCCTGTTTCCGATTCTGTGTCTCCCTCTCTCTCTGCCCCTCCCCCGTTCATGCTCTGTCTCTCTCTGTCCCAAAAATAAATAAAAAACATTGAAAGAATAAACTAAACACAAGAAAAGTGTCTGACAAATCAGTCATTCACACCACAGTGTAAAATCCATTTGGTATCCCATTTCTAACTGTAAGATGAAAACAAAGCTCTCTTATTCATTCATTTATGACGACATTTTGAGCCATTACTGTGTGGCAACCCCAGGCGAGGTACTGATACCAGCTTGTCCCAGGGAATAGGCTCTTCAAGATCAAATGTGAAGAGGAAGGAGGCACAGCTCCCCAAACCAGAGAGTGATGGAGCAGGAGCTACACCCGGCTCTCAGCTCATGTTCTCAACCCACTTCTTTCTATCAAAATGGCTGATCTGGCCTGGGAAGCAGTGTCCAGAGCTCAGACATGGCTTGAGGACTCAGATGCTGGGCCTAGGGTTTAGGTGGGAGGGGCATGAAATCCGGAGAATCCAGGATTTGAGCCTCAGGAGGTGGAAGTCTGCCATTGGAGCAAGAGGGAACAGGTGTCTAAGTGCCTGGGGCACTGAGAAGGTGGAAGGAGAGTTCTAGAGTACAGATTAATAAAACCACAGAAGGTCAAGAGGTGGACAAGTGGAGCAGGATCCATGGAAGACTGAGGCCTGGGGAGCAGAGCTGATGAGGCCCTTGGTCAGGTTGGACAATTAGCAAATGAATTGTTTCTAATTGTATTTCTGGTCTCAACTTGCTCATCTAGTAAGTGAAATGATAGTATATGGGATATTGCTTTTAAAAAGCAAAATGAACTTGCAGTTGAAAGTGATTTATGAAACCTCCTTAGGGGCTGTTAGTGAGCCTTTGCACATGCTGTTCCCTCTGCCTGAAATGCTTTCCCCACACCTCATGTGGCTACTCCTTTTCAAGCAGGGCTAGGTTCAAAGATCACCAACTCAAAGAGTTGGTTGACGGCCACCCCATCTCAGGAAACATCCCCACCTACACCAGTCTCTCCCCTCAGCCACTGTATTTTCTTTACGGTCTTTGACAATGTGAAATTGTCTTCCTTCTTTCTTACTTTTTTGAGTTGTAATATCTATTTTATTAAAGACGTATGTGGCTTTAAAAGTCAAAGTTTGTATCAAAACCCAGCAATCTCCTGCTGCCCCCCTTTCTGCTTCTCAGAAGCAAGCATTTTTACTTCTTTTGGCAGCTAATCTACTTGTATATTTGTACATAATTTGCTTGTATTAAAAGTTCTTGATTTTTGTGTTCTATTCATAATCCATAGTCCCTCTACTGACGGTTTAACTTTTATGCACACATATAAATGTGCATGCACACACAAAGCATCCTTTCCCTCCTTCCTCCTTGGGTAATTTATCACAATTGTTGGTAATGTTCATTATTCAACCCTTTATGATCATAATGATGTAAGGATTGCTCATGGATAAGCCATGTGAAATAATATAACTGTTTGTGTGGTGTTATTGCAGAGGGACCCAAGTGTTTATTGGGAATTCCTCAAATCAGTATCTCTGGGTCTTTCTGCACACCTCTTTCAACATGTTTCACTCATTTATACCCCTTGTGTTTATGGAGCATCTACTATGAGCTTGGCATTGTGGAAGACCTTGGAAAGACAGTGACAGACAAGGCAGATAGAGCCCCTGTCTTCAAGGAGCTACGTCTAAAGGGTGAGCTGTTACAGTCAGGTAGGGTGAACATTTAGAGAGAAAAACAGACACTACTCTCTGGGGGACTGAAAGAGTAGTGATTACAGTGCCACCTGATGGCCAGTGGAGATTAAACTATCTTACTGAGGATAAGCCTGGCTGGAGAGTGGAGTGTCTTGGGCAGAGGAGAAATCACGTGCAAAGTCTGGTGTATTAGTTAGCTATTGCTGCATAACAAATACTCCCTTTCAGTTAGTGGTTTAAAACAACATCTATTGTCTGAGGGTCAGGAATCTGATCATGGTGAGGCTGGTCCTCTGCTCAGGGCCTCTCCTAGGCTCCTATCAGGCTATCAGCTGGGGCTGAGGTTATCTGAGGGCTCATCTGGGTACGGATCTGTTTCCAAGCTCACTCAATTGGATTTTTGCAGGATTCGCCTCCTCCTGGGATGTTGGACCAAGGGTCTCAGTTCTTCCCAAGTGGTTGGCCCTATTGGCTCCTTGCCACATAGACATCTTCACAGGACAGCTCACAACATGGCAGGTGGCTTCATCAGAGTGCACAGGTAAGGGCAGAAGACAAAAGCTACTGTCTTCATTACCTGATTTTGGAAGGGGCACCCACCACTTTTGCTGGCCAGAGGGTCAGAAGTGGTCCTGGGTCCAACCCATCATCAAGGGGTGTGGACTCCACAGAGCATGAGTCCCAGGAGGTGGTGACCTCTGATCACTGGGAGCCGCTTTAGAAGGACCTTCCATAACTGGGATGAGAGCCTGGGGTGTTTGGCTGGGGCACACATACCCACAGAGCTGGGACCAAGAATGTGCAGGGGAAAGTGGTGGGTGGGGGTCTAGAGAGCCAGACAGTGGCACTGAAGCTTTCTTAGCAGGGAGCTCAGGCTATCATAACAGAACGTCGTTGACTGGGGGCTTAGACAATAGATAGCCATTTCTCACAGTTCTGGAGGCTGTGGAGTCCAAGATCAAGGTGTTGGCAGGTTCAGTTCCCTGGTGAGGAGCCTCTTCCTGGTTGGCAGATGGCCACCTTCTCTCTGTGACCTCATGTGGTGGAGACACAGAAGGAAAGGCAGCAAGCTCTTGGTATCTCATAAAGGGACCAATCCCACCATGAAAGACCCATCTCATGACCTCATCAAAACCTCATTACCTCCCAAAGACCCCACCTCCCAAACCATCACTTGGGGGGTAGGGCTTCACGCATGAAGTTTAGGGGAACACAATTCAGCCCACAGAAGTAGGTCAGGTTCACTATCAGACGCACAGTTTTTGGAAGACAAGCTGGACTGCTTTAAGAGGTTTAGAGGCATCAGACTACAGGATAGGGATGAATTTGGATGAAAGGAAGTGGGAAGCACAGATTGAGGAGGGGTAGCCAGTGAGGCTTGGGAGGGAACCGGGGGCCGGGTGGCAGTGTGACGTCTAAGGAGAGGAAGCATTTCCAGGAGGGCACAGGTCTGGCCCACGGGTCTGACCACTCTAGGTCCAACCTCCTTGTAAGTTGTCTCCTGGTAAAGATATCCATGGCTCAAAATCCCTGAAAAGCAACCACATGACTCCAGCCCCCTCATTTGTAGCTGAGGAAACCGAGCCCCAGAGCAGTGATTTCTGTGGGGAACAGGACCGTCTGGGGTTGACAGGCTGAAGGCCACATTTTAGCGCCATGGTTTCCAGGTCCAGTCAAGCGAGAAAATTTGGGTTCTGCCCGTTCTTAGCACATGACGGAAAGCTCCTGATTCTGCATGCGGGAAAGGCCAGGAGAGAGACAGGCAGGAATGGATAGAAATGTCTTTCTGAGCCTTCCGGAACATGAGCTGATGGGGGCTCCAGGGGAAACGGGGCCTGAGCGAAGGACCGGCTTTGGTGATGTTAATTGTTCTCCTTTTGGGGTTCCTGGCCACAAGTCCCCATGCCCAGCCCAGATTAAAGCTTCATGTTGTTGCAATCCGGGCCTCCAGTGAAGCGACTTCTAACAATGCAAAACCACGAATGAGGCAATCCTGATGGAAGGCGCGAGTCCCCCGCCCTGGACCCCTCTCTTGGGTCTTGGCTTTGAAATCCCATCCGGGCGGGCAGGGAGGGGCGGGTGGTGCCGTGGCCCCGACTGGCTGAAAGCCCCCTCTCCACCGTGCTGGTGTTCCAGGACCAACCATGGGTGGGGAGCACTCCCTGGATGGAGCACGGCGCCTCCCCGACCTCCTGCTCTTGCCCAGGCTGCACTGCAAAGCTTACTTTCTTGGCGGGGGGGTTTGTCCTTTCCAAGAGTCAGATCCCACCCTGGGAACCTCGCTGGCTGGGGCCGCCTTGCCGAGTTGCACAAGCGTTTACCACACGCAGGCAGGCCGGCAGCAGCAGGGACACCGGGTTTCCTGCTCCCCAGAGGAGCAGGGGCAGGAGCCGCTGTCATTCTGTGGTGCCCGGGCCTGGCGGGAGGCCAGGACGACACCTCAGGGACCCCTTCCCACACCCCACCCAGCCCACCCAGCCTTGCCTTAGAGCTGCTGGGCTGCTGGGCATTATGAGCTGGAGGAAAGCGGGGCCCTGTGCCAACGCCCCACCTCCGAGTTGGGAAGGAGGAAGGGGATGCGTCTATACAGAGCCTCTCAGCACTGACACGGGTTGTGCCCTGACCCTGTGCCCCAGGCCAGCTGCCCTCTCACTGCCTAGGAACCTGGAGCAGCACGGGGACGCAAACCAACCCAGGTGGGGTTGAGGAGGCCTGGTGACCCTGATGTTGAATATAGGAGGGAAACTGAGACCCGTGACAAGGGGTCGCTTTGCAGACCCTCAGGGAACTCATGTCTGATTCACAGCAAGAGGCCTTTCAGCCGAGGGACCAGCGAAGGAACCTGTCCCCAAGTAGTTTTCCTGGCAAAGGGCCATGGAAGCTTCTAAACCTTCTGAAAGATGCTCCAAATATTCTCGTGTGATTCAGGGCGGGGAAATGAAAATACATTCAATATGCATGAAACACATTGCAGTCAAGATATATTTAACTTTTCAAGAACTCTGTGCAATAGGTAATACTATTGTCCCCTTCCTACAGTTGAGGACGCTGAAGCATAGAAAAGCTAAGGGATATTTTTAAGGTCACGCTGACAGTAAGGACAGAGCCGGACTCCAGCCCAGGGCCGTCTGCTGGCACATTGTTCGTCTCCCCTCTCCTGCTTCTCCCCGGCCATCAGCTCCCCCAATGGCCACGTGCCCCAGAGCAGATGCCCCAGGAGTTCCAGATCCTTCCCATCTTCCTGGCTTCCCCCTCCCCCCCCCACCCTGGGCCACATAGAGGAGGGGTTCGTTGGCAAGAAAGAGGCAGAGGTTCTCCTTCCCCGTTCTGCCAGTTCTGTTTGGTGCCCTGAGTCACAAGCCACGGCAGGGGTGCTGAGGCACCTGACCGAGGCTTCCTGAAGCCAGACCTCTGGTTTGGACCCAGCGTCTCTCAAGGTGCCTCTCCCCCTCCCGGAGTAGCTGCTGGCACAGTCCAGAAAGATCTCTGGGTTTCAGAAGCTACAGAATCCCGAGATGCAGCCTCCACACCTAAGTTTCTCTTTGTTGATTAACCGCCCCTGTAACACACGTCTCACACACACACACACACACACACACACACCCTGCACGTCTTTTTTATGCTCCTTGTTAGGTTCACAATCTTGGGCGAGTGACTTCATCTCTCTTAACCTCAGTTTCCTCATCTGTAAAATGGGGATAATCTCAGTACCCAATTCTCAGGGCTGTCACGAGGGCTAAATGCAGTGATGTGTCATTTTCATTTTTTTAAAAATTTTTTTTAATGTTTATTTATTTCTGAGATAGAGAGAGACAGAGCACGAGCGGGGAAGGGGCGGAGAGAGCCGGAGACTCAGAATCCGAAGCAGGCTCCAGACTCTGAGCTGTCAGCACAGAGCCCAACGTGGGGCCCGAACCCACGAACCGTGAGATCATGACCCCAGCCGAAGTTGGATGCCTAACCGACTGAGCCACCCGGGCACCACATTCTTTTCTTTCCTCTTTGCCCCAAATCGAGCCCGTTGCCGGCATTCTCCACACACCGTCATCCTTTGGGGATGGTTTTAAGCCGCTATGTCTTAAGGGGTAATTTGTTATGCAGCAGTAGACAGCTACAAGTACAGACCCTCTACTTTCCCCGGAGACCCCCAAGGCCAGAGAGAGAAAAAAACTGCCCAAGTTCCTATGGCCAGTGGTCGATTGGCAGACCAGGGGCTCCAACACAGCCTCTTGTCTGCTGGTGCTGTGCACTCTCCATCACACTTGGGGAAAGATGTGGAAGCAACCCACTCCGTGCTTCTCATCCACACCAGGATCGTCACCATGCGTTCTCCGCCTCAGTTTCTTCATCTTTGAAATGGAGTGAATAATAATAACCAAGCGGGAGGACTGTAAATACCACATGTAAAACACCTAATGCCTGGCACATAGTAGGTGCTTAATATAGAGAAGTCTTCTTAGAAGAAAAGCCTCACCCAGCACCATCTGTCCTCAGCCTCTTAGGAAATCGGAGCTGGTGGTCAAAGGGGGGAGTCCTGAAACCATAAAGGGGCTCCCATGGAGGGGGTACATAAACAGGTGGGGCAGCCACAGAAGTGCCTCCTGGAAAAGCTGAGACTCGGTGGTGGGGCAGAAGTTCACGGGCAAGTTAGCCACAGCTGTTCCCCTCCAACGTGCCCCCCCCCTTGTCACCCAGATGTTTTGCAAGAGCACAGAGAACCCTGGCTCATCCCGGGAACCGGGAGAGTGGAAGTCTGCTAAAGGGAATCTGCTGTGTTAATCACTCCCCAGCAAGGCAGACCTGGGGCCTTGCCTCCACTTTCCGGCTGAGACACTGTGATACTTGCCCAAAGTTCACGCAGGTTAGTCGTCGTCATCGCAGAACTAGCCCTGCATCCATTTTTATTTGAGCAGCTTTTATCTTTTTTTATTTTTATGTTTTTTAGGTTTATTTATTTTTGAGAGAGAGAGGGAGAGAGAGAGAGGGAGGGAGGGCCAGAGAGAGAGGGAGACACATATTCCAAACCAGGGGCTCCGGGCTCTGAGCTATCAGCACAGAGCCCGCTGCAGGGCTCGAACTCCGGAAGAGTGAGATCGTGACCTGAGCCAAAGTCAGACTCTTAACCAACTGAGCCACCCAGGTGCCCCTGAAAGAATTTTAGACTTACAGAAATGTTGCAGAAATGTACAGAGTTCCCACCAGCTTCCCGGGATGATAACATCTTACATAACCATAGGAAATGATCAAAACCAAGAAATTGACATTGGTATAAAAGAGTAACTAAACTACAACATTGATTTGGATTTCTCCAGATTTTCCTCGAACATCCTTTGTGTGTTCTAGGAGCTAATCTAAGGACCCCACACTGCATTTGCCTGTCAAATCCCCTTAGCCTCCTCCAATCTATGATACCTTCTCTCTGGCTCCCTCCTTTTAAAAACTGTGTAACATTCCACTCTGTGAGTCACCACGTTGATCCATCCATCGGTGAGCGCTGGGTTGTCTTTTGGGTTTTGCTCTCGTGACCAGTGCTGCTTTGAAACCGTTCATTTGTGTGCCCTGTCGTACAAGCCACAGGATTTTCTCTTGGGTGGGAACCAGGAGTTGAACCTCTGGGCTCATGGGCTTCAATGGTCCGCTTTCAGAGGTAATGCCAGACTTTGTCAGAGTGCTTGCTCCCATACAAGTCTACGGTCATCGTGAGCGGTCCGTGACCTCCCTATGTGGTAGGGTCATACTTACTAACGTTTGCCAGTGGAGTAAGTGGCTGTGGGCTTGGTGTTTCTCAGTTCTTTGAATGTTCATTGATTTATTTTGAGAGAGAGGGAGAGAGAGAATCCTAAGCAGGTTCCACACTGTCAGTGCAGAGCCTGACCTGGAGCTCGATCCCATGAACCATGAGATCATGACCGGAGCTGAAATCAAGAGTTGGATGCTTAACCGACTGAGTCCCCCACAAGCTCTGCTCTCGCAGAGAGGCAAAGCTATCTCCCAGTGGGCGTGCCCTCTTTCCCACCCGGCTGCTACCTCCTGCTCCCAGGGGGGCCTTCCCCCCCCCACCCTCTCCGTGCCCCCCCATTCCATCTGGCACCTTGCTTTTACTCTGCCCATGGCGGCAGCTCTACAAGGACCGTGATCGTATCACTCTTCCCTGTCCTGTTCCCCAGCAGGCACAGCGACTGGGTGGGACCACCACGCGTTATGTCAGTGAGTGGATGGGGCTCGCCGTACAGGATGCTTCCTATTGGGAATCACCCTGGCCCCACAGCCAGTAAAAGTAAAAGCTTCATCTGGTTTCCAAACCCCAGCCTCCTGTTTTCACCAGCAATAATTTGCTGCAAACCCTGCCAGCAAAGGGCAGACCATTTGGGATGCATAAAGCAAAATGGAATCACGTGTGAGATCTTTGGGATGGGCTGTGCTGCTCATCCTGTGTCCGGGGGGCCTTGGGGGCATGAGGCGAGGCCGGAGGAGGAGCTGGGTTGGTGAGAGAGAGGAGGTAAGGGAGAACATTCGTCTCCTTGCTTGTCTCCTTTCTTTCCATTTAAGAAATGTGGGGTGGGGGCGGGGGGGGTGCTCCTGGGCGGCTCAGTCAGTTGAGCATCTGACTCTTGATTTCAGCTCAGGTCATGATCTCGCGGTTCCTGACATTGAACCCTGAGGGCTGACGGCGTGGAGCCTGCTTGGAATTCTCTTTCTCCTCTCTCTGCCCCTTCCCTGCTTGCTCTCTCTCTCTCTCTCTCTCTCTTTATTTATTTATAGATAAACATTAAAAAAAAGAAATGTGGGGCGGGGTAGACAGTGAGGGGGTTCAGGCCATGCAGATGGTCTTACGGATCCCCCTTTCCAGTGATGATGGGGATCTCTTGGGCAGCCCCACTGGTGGGGTGGGCTTGGACACCGAATTCTCGTGCCTAGGGGGCTGTTGGGGGTTCTCAGAGAATCTGTGGGGTTCCATCAGGGCTGCTTGCTAATATTTTATAAAAAGTACTTACTATCATACCGTTGGTTTTCTCTGACTGTAAATAAAATACATGCACATTGTAGAAAAGAAAACGATACGCTCATTAAGCCCGCACCCATCACCTGAAGCTGTCACGGGTACCATGCTGCTGTATTTCCTTCCGGTCTTTCCCCCACCTCCTCCCTGTTCACTTAGGAGAGGCTGGGGAGGAGACTGGCTAAGACTGTGGATTTTGCAGACTGACAGCCATAATTAAAATCCTGCCTCTGCCTCTTGCCAGCTGCATGACTTAATGCAAAGTCCTTGATTCCTCTGTTTTCCAGTCCGTAAAATGGGGCAGTAGCCTACCCCACAGCGCTTGCCTCTGAGAATGTTGCAAGGATGTCCTGACATAAGGCACACAAAGCACATGGTGCATGGTTAACACTGAGTAAATAAATGTTAGCCCTGCAGTGCCAAACTCATTCAATCATTCAACATTTATTGAGCACTTACTGTGTGCCAAGCACTATTCGAGGAGGCGGGTATACAGAGCGAAAGAAGCATGTTTCCTGGCCTGGGAGCTGGTTACAGGGTCTCTGGGGGTGAAGGTGGGGGGGCAGACTCGGTGCACATAATATGCCGATGAATTCACAGTGATGTGCCGTGACGAGCATCACAAGCATAAAGAACAGGGCGCTCTGAGAAAGTTCGGTGCCAGCACAGGGCTGCAGGATGCTTAGGTGCGGTGTGGGGCAGGGCTTTCGGCAGAAAAATGAGAGGACTCTGCTAGAAAGGGGTCTGGGTGTGTTGAATGGCTGACTGCCGGCCTTTGTGGCTGATGCAGCTGAGCCAGGGGACAGATGAGCCATGTGAGCAGAGCTGGACGGGCAGCCCGGTCAGGTTATATAGGGCCTTGGCGGTGTCCTTGAAGATATTTAACGCAATTCACATGCAAACGGGACGTAAATTGTAGGCAAACGTGTCTGAAAAGAGATCTTATGTGTCCACCGTTGCCTGCCCTGCTGTCTCTCACTTGACATGGAGCCTGACTTCTGTAAAACATCACTTTATTTCTATGTTTTTAACAATTTTATTTATTTTTGAGAATTAGCAGGGGAGGGGCAGAGAGAGAGGGAGACAGACTCGGAAGCAGACTCCAGGCTCTGAGCTGTCAGCACAGAGCCCGACGCGGGGCTCGATCTCACGAACCGTGAGATCGTGACCTGAGCCGGAGGCGGACGCTTAACCGACTGAGCCCCCCAGGCGCCCCTCTAAAACATCATTTTAAATTCCTGTGTCATACTCCATTGTGTGGATGAATGTATAACAATTTATTTAGGCACGTTCTCCCCCCATTGTTGGAGGTTTGGGCTCTTTCCATGGTGGGGGAAGTCGGTGGCTCTTCTTAACGCTCCTGGTGGCTTGCCATGGGACACACCCCCAGGGCCATCCCGTCGTGGGGCACAGGGGCCCCCAGTAGACCAGAGGGAAGCAGGGTGTGGAGCGACCTCCCTCCCTGCCCCAACGGACTCGGGCCAGGCCGGACCCTGATGTCATGGAAAGTTGGCCGGCGGCTGCTGGCTCTCACCGGAGCTGGCTGTACCGGGCAGACGTCCGCCCCTTGACCGCAGCTTGGAACCCGGACCCTCCACCGGGACATCAAGGGCCCGGCAGAGCCTTCTGGGGCCTCATTACTCCACCTTCTGCCTCCTCATCTCATCTCTTTGTTCTGTCCCCGAGGCCCCCGCTTCTCCCCCCAGTCCTAGCTCCCATGGGACGGAGGAACTGGGGAGGGGTCTCTGGCCACTCGCGAGCAGGTGGGTCAGGATAGATACCAGTTCTCCTGCTCCGCTGCTCCTCCTGCAGAGAGCCCATCTCGGGGGCGGGGGCCAGAGCCAGGGGTGGGGTGTGAGGGGAGGGTTTCCCTGGAGGGACAGGTCTTTAGCGGGGAGTCCCAGAAGAAAGGATTGACGTGGGACCTGGGGGTGCAGGCCGGTGGGAGGGCCCCTCACCAGAAGGAATGCAGGGGCGCCCCGTTCATGTCGTTGTCCCACTTGGAGGGCCATCTTGGGAATGTGGGAACCAGAGGGGCCCTGTGGGCCTGACACGAACTGTCTGATGAAAGTTTGCATGAAGGAAGGGGCAAAACTGCCCTTGGACTCAGAATCACAGAAGGACAAAGACCCTTAGAGATCCGTCCATTCCATTGTTCTTAACTTCTCTTGCACCGGGCACTTCTTTTTGGTAAATTTTTTTGAACGTTTATTTATTTTTGAGACAGAGAGATACAGAGCATGAACAGGGGAGGGGCAGAGAGAGAGCGAGACACAGAATCGGAAGCAGGCTCCAGGCTCTGAGCCGTCAGCCCAGAGCCCGACGCCGGGCTCAAACTCACGGACCGTGAGATCGTGACCTGAGCTGAAGTAGGACGCTTAACCGACGGAGCCACCCAGGCACCCCATGCACCGGGCACTTCTAGGAGAATCTGAGAAAGGTTACAGTCCATTTCTCAGAAACTTAGTCCTCCCCCCGCCCCCCACCGCACGCTCAAAGCTTTCAGCATGGTTTGGAGGAACCACAACCCCCTGGCATCTTTCCACAGGCTCTCTGACTGTCCAGCCCTCCCATTTTACAGATCGTAAAACGGATGCTCATAGTGGTCCAGGAACCCGCCTGAGTCCCCAGCAAGGGGTGGCCAAGGTCTCATTCTCCACTTCACCCCATCACATGCTGTGATCCGGATCGGCCATTCACTGGCCGCGGGATCCTGTCAAGATACCTGAGCTCTCTGGACCCCAGCTTCCTCCGTACCTGGCGACAAACTGGACTCACGCGCCCGGGTCTGTGTTCGTACAGAGCAGGCGTGACTGTTGAGTCCCCCGCCGAACAGCAGAAGCTGACCCTGCTTGCTGGGTCTGGCGCCTCCCCCCTGCACCAAAGGAGGTTGCAGCCTCCAGGAAGACAAGTGTTTTTCTCAAGGTCCCCACATGAGGTGAGAATGGAGAGCCCGCCTTTGAGCCAAATGTGAGTCGCGCACGACACTGCGTAGCCCCCTCTGTGACGCCGGAAGAATTCCCACGTTGGGGTTCAGGATGCCACAGGCAGGCCGTGTGGCTGTGGCTCTCCACCTTCCGATTGGCTGCACTGAACGAACACTGGTTCAAAGCTCCTTTCTGGGTTTAGAGGCGTGAAGTTGTTTCTTTCCCCAAAGGATATTTTCTTACCTTCTGGGGGAGTCATTTCCCCCAGATCAGCTGGCCACAGAGGCGGCAGAGAGAGCGTGAGTTGGAGGCGGGAGGGAGTGGGCAGCTGTGGGGCCACGGCCGAGGGCTGCCGCAATGCTTGGCCACTGCTCAGTGACTTTGGGTCTGAACCGTGGCACCAGAGACTTCAGTGAGGGGAAGCCCCGCTGTGATAAAGGAGTGACCAGGGAAAGTGGTGGAGCTTCCTAAGGGAGAATTAAAAGTCTAGAACATCAGGCCTTCGTACCCTTCGATGCCTTAACTCCTGTCTTCTTATAAATGATCTCTTCTGTCC
Source organism: Panthera uncia (assembly GCF_023721935.1). NCBI lineage: Eukaryota > Metazoa > Chordata > Mammalia > Carnivora > Felidae > Panthera > Panthera uncia. Next base: position 17,292,250 of record NC_064808.1, on the reverse strand, counting down.
CAACTACAAGCTCTGTGGGGGCAGGAGCTGAATCTGACTTGCCCTTTTGGCCCTGCACGCAGCCTGGGACATAGTAGGTGCTCAGTAAATATGTGTCGAATTAACAAAACAAGCCCCCGGCCTCGTTAAACAGCGGGACGGCGGTGGCCCCGAGCACTGGCGGTACCCGGGGACATCTGGGCAGCCAGCAGTCAGCTCCCGAGCCCCCGTGATAGGCAGCTGCCATTTGGCGTCCACGGGGCCACTGAGCGCTCTCCCATGCACGAGGCCCCACGGAGGCCCCAGGGAGTCGGGCATTGTCCTGCCCAGAAAGCTTCCACTTGGGTCATTAATAATAGTGCATTTTATTAAAGGAAAGCAGGCTTCAAAGAGCTGTGGGTTTATGGGAAGAGACTTGGATGGAAGTCATTATTCTTGCTGCCCCATCTCGCCCCTCATTCTGTCTCCTCTGTCTTCCATTCAGCCCACGTTTGATCTCCTGCCTGTGCTTTCTTCTCCTGGCTTGGGGTTCCGGGGGGAATGGGCTATTGTGTCCATGGTGGGAGGGTGGGGAAACCCTTTGAACTGGCCTCTGGTCGGGGAGAGGCAGCGGGCATGGTGGGGCGGGGTGAGGGGACCTCTGAGAGTTGTCCGGGTGTGTGACTTGAAGAGCAGGGTGGCAGTGAGGACTCAGTGGAAAGTTTTCTGTCAGATCAGGTGAAGAAAGCAGGAGGCTCTGGAGTGCAAAAAACCTGCCTGAGAAAGAGCCAGAACCTCTCTGCTCCACCATCCCTAACAGATGCAGTAGTGATCACGATGGTTAATGTAGCTCATGCTTACTGACTCGTGTTCACTATGTAGCAAGTCTGGGCTGGGCAGAGTGTGGATCCATTTCATCTCCACGACAGCTACTCCCATTTTACAGATGATGAAACAGAGGCCCCCACAGCCTGGCACATCTCCACAGCCACACAGCTGGAGTTCTGTTTCCTCAGCCCACACAGATGTACCCAGTACTCTTGTATCAGGAGCACAGCTCTCAGGTCCTTGGGGAAATAATGGCAGAGAATTCTCCAGAAGATGCCTCTCCAACAGCAGGTGAGATCGCATGCCGGTAAAGCCGTGACTCGAGGAGGAGTTCTAGTCCTCACTTATCATCAGTGGAACGTGGATATTGAAGACGACCACCTCTTGCGGGAAGGTGGGGTCTCACACGAAAGCCAGAGACTGGGGACGCAGCCTTGGGAGACAGAAAAGGAGGGAGACAGAGACATAGGAGAGAACATGAGAGAGAGAGAGAGAGAGAGATGTAAAAAGAAAGATGGAGAAAGATGGTCACACAGAGAGATGGTGAGGTAATAAGTGAAGGAGAAACAGAGGCAGGGAGAAAGAGAGAGAGAGAGAGATCAGAGAAAGCCAAAAGCAGGATAAGAGAGGAAGAGAAAGGAAGTTGGAGGAGAGGAAAAGCTACAGGAATAGGGAGAACATAAAGGGAGTAGGAGTAGGGCCACCCAAGGAGGCCCTGCCCGGCACTGGGCTTTACCCTCCTGTAACTGCAGGCCCGAAGATAGTAGCCGAGAAGCGAAACCCAGCACACCCCGGAGAGCTGCCCAGGGTGAGGGCCTGGAAGGTGATCCAGAGATGTGAGGCCTTGGATGGTGTTTGATGGGGAGAGAGAAATCTGTGGTTCTTTTGGCTAAGCCAAAATTATGATTGTCCAGCTCAATTTCAGGAGCGAGCAAGATCCCCCAGAGTAGGGCTTGTGTTCTTTCCATGTTTTATGGGAGCTGGAACACTGTGGGTGTTAAACAAACACGCTCTCTCAAGTTCAATCACGGAGGGAAGCTGGATGGGAAGCTATTAAGCAGAGCAACTCTTGCAGCTGGAAAAAATAAATCTGTGGGCGGAGGCATCACCCCTTGGCATGAGCTGGGCTCCTAATCCAAAATGGCGGAGGGAGCCCTTCTGTTGTAGGGAGCCTTGTTATACAAGGGAGCCTGGGGTGGCCAATGAACCAAGGTCTCCACTTAAAATCTCAGATTCTCCTTCATCTGCATCCTGAATGCATTCAAAACCAAGGATGCAAGAATCCTTCTTCTTGCAAACCTGGCTCTTATCAGAGGAAGAAAAACTTTCCCCAAAGATACCAGCATACTTCCCTTTATCTATCTATCTATCTATCTATCTATCATCTATTATCTATCTATTTTATTATAGGTAAGGGTGTGTCTTAGGGTGTGTCTACCAGAACTATCTATCTATCTATCTATCTATCCATCTTCTATTATCTATCTACCTATCACCAATTTATGCATCTATCCTCTATCTATTTAAATTAAATCAAAGTTGCCTAGATGTAAAATCTGAATTTTTAATTTTTGACATGGACATTTATAGGTAAAAATCCAGTGGGATTTTTGCCCCATAGTGGAATGAGTACTTGTGGAATTGTGTATAGGCTACAATACTGTGGAGGTGTGGGAACGGAAGGGCAACGTGTGAGGTTGCCTTCCTTAGACACCTTTTAAAGAAGAACTCTATTGGTTTTCTATTGCTGCATAACAAATGACCACACACTTAAAACAACACACGCATTTATCACCTCAGTTCCTGTGAGTCGGGAGTCTGAGCACAACTTAGCCAAATCCTCTACTCAGGCTTCAATCCAGGTGTTGGCAGGGGCTGCAGTCTTATCAGAAGCTCGACCGGGGAAAGATCCACTTGCAGATGCACTCGGGATGTTGGCAGAATTCACCTTCTTGTGGTTTTAGGACTGAAGTCCCTATATTCTGGTTGGCTGGAGGCCGGCAGCTGCTGGCAGCTTCTAGAGGCCACCCATAATTCCCTCCTCATGGTCTTTGCTCAACAACAACATGGCAGTTTACATCTTCACAGCTTGCAAGGGAGTCTCTTTCTAGTCTGGGGTCTTTTATAAGGAAACATAACCATGAAAATGGCATCCCGTCACCATTGCCACATTGTATTGGTTAGAAGCGAGTCACAGGTTCTATCCTACACTCAAGGGGAGGGGATTACAAAAGACAGAACTTGGTGTGGGCGAGGTAGGAGTAGTCATCTTAGGGTGTGTCTACCACAGGAATTATTCCTTAAGTGCTTCTTAGTGGAGTTTTGCACATAGGCAGAGGGACAGCTCTGATGACCTTCAATGTATCCATGCATGTCAACAGTCCAACCTGAATACCACTCAGGGCCTCACAGAGCTGAGTTTTAACAGCTATTTGAATAAGGCACTTTAACACCCCACACGGATTCCTAGATGCTGAGTCTGGTTTGCAAACCTCTGATTGGCTGGCATCCTCTGCTCTCCCCCTGGAAGATGTTCTCTGCCGTTCTAGAGTTTGGCTGAGACTGAGAGTGTGGCCACAAGCATCTGGGCCTGGGCACTCCCCAGAAGGGGACCGCCCAGTGGTTTTCTTGCATCTCTAGCCTTTTAATCTCCTACCACCACCTGCCCACCAGGCACCTGCCAGGCTGAGGAGAGGAAGGCATTGCCCAGAGGCATTGGATAGATTCTGCCCCCCACGTTCTGTTGGCTGCAATTCTGCCAGGTTCTACAGCTCTGCCCTCTTGTCCCACACACTGTCCCCACTCTTGTCTGTCCCACACACTGTCTCCTAGCCTCTCCCTGCAACCTCCATGAACTCGGTCTTGTTTGACCACCTGCTTCTGAGTCTGCTCATTCACTCACTGATTCATTCATTGCATATTTGCTAAACATTCACAAGACAGCGAATATTTGGCAGTGCACAAAATGGAAAAACAAAGTCCCTGCCTTCTTGGAGTATAGGCCTGTGGATAAATATGAGCAAATAAATATATAATAAATTGTCAGGTGCTGAGAAGTGCTATGAAGAACATAAAGCAGGATTTAAGGGTGTCAAGAGAAAGGCTGCTGCTTTATACACATGGTCTGGGGAGGCCTTTGATAAACAAAGCGGCTGATTACACCCCTGTGGGTGTCTGGGCGAGCGTTCCTGGGAGAAAGAACAGCAGGTGCAAAGGCCCTGAGACAGAAGTGTGCTTGGTGCATTTGAGGAAGAGCGAGGAGGCAGTGTGGCCGGAGCAGAGTGAGAAGGAGAGAGTGGTGAGCAAAGAGAGGGGAGAGGCTGCCAGAGCCTTCGAGGCCACTGGAAGGACTTCAGACTGTGTTCTTGGCGCTGGTAGAGTCCAGCTCACCCTACTTGAAATGCCACCCCGTTCTCTCCGGAGAACAAACCACCAGCAGAAGACGTCATCTAGTGGATCTGCTCCTTATTAGCCATGTGACCTTGGGCAAGGGGCCTGAGTTCTTTGAGCCTCAGTTCTTTTTATAATCTGAGAAATGGGAATGATGGTAATAGCATTTATATCAAAGAGATGACGCTCACACAATCAACAAGCAAGTGTTGAGCTCCTCTGGGAGCCAGGCCCGGGGCCACGAGCAAGACAGCTCACTGGAGCTTATGTTCCAGTTGGGGAAAGGGCACAAGGGCACAAGGAAACTCATAACAGCACAGCAGATTGTGACACAGACCAAGTGCTGCTGGAGGGCTGACAAGCGGAGCTTACTTCGGCTCGGTTAGGTGCCATCTCTGGGAAGGGGACAGTTAAGCCAAGGCTCAAAAAGAAAAGCAGTCAAGGGGTGCCTGGGTGGCTCAGTCAGTTAAGCGTCTGACTCTTGATTTCGGCTCAGGTCGTGATCTCACGGTTCGTGAAAGCGAACCCTGAGTCAGGCTCTGAGCTGACAGCGCAGAGCCTGCTTGGGATTCTCTCTCTCCCTCTCTCCCTCTCTCTCTGCCCCCGACTCAAACTAAATAAATACGCTTTAAAAAAAGAAAAACGAAAAGAAAAGCAGTTACTCAAGGTTGAGGAAGGAGGAGAGTTTAAATGAGATAGGTTTGGGAAACATCTTGCCTGGCACATAAAAAGCCAACGGTGGCTGCGACTTTATTGGCTTTGAGGTCAGGGAGGTGGTGAGTAGGAAGGCTCAAGGCCAATGGCGGCTGATCACCACAGGCCTTAAGAGCTCGAGTTAAGAAAATGGAGCTTTAGCTGGACAGCAGTCGAAGTCTGTGATGATTTCGGTGACTGAATCATTGCCTGCGCTGCTGTTGAAAGAGGGCTGGGAGCCCCAGGGAGGAGAGCAGGGATTTTGGTGGCCATGTTCGGATGGTCCCCGATCACCTTTCTGTCCCTCTCACTCTCCCTCAGTCCTCTCCGTCACTCCCTGAAGCCTTGGGAGCCCAGGAGGAGATAGAATAATGGTGGTTATCTTGATACGCTCCCCCCCCCCCCCCCCACGGAAGCCGCACTTTACAGTTTGTAGGGTCCCCTGGCCTCTTTTGTCCCACCTGATCAGAACTCCTTTCTAAGGGAAGGGAGGGGAGACATGTACTCTCTCCGTTTCATAGCTGAGAAACTGAGTCCCAGAAAAATCAAGGGGTTTGCTAAGTGCTCACACGTCAGGAAGGTTTGCCCTCACTGCCAAAGAGCCTGAGGAGCCTCGAACCCTTCCCAGTTTGTGTGGGGGGAGGAGGCATGGACGAGGGAGACTGATCCGAAGGGGAGACACCCTCGTGGTTAACCAAGACACGTCAGGCTCATCCCCGTGCCAGCCCACTTGCCCGTCACAACGGCAGCCACACGCCCCCACGTTGTGACAAGGACATTCTCCTCCCTGGGTTTCGCCGGCCTCAAGACAAAGAGGAAACCAAGTAGGTTTACGAGCTGACGCGACAAGAGACACAGGCTCATAAACCCGCTCCTCCTGGGCCCCCGGAAGATCGTGTTCTCTCGAGGTCACTCTTCTTGCATCCCCCGCCACACCCCACTCACCTCTCGGCCATTAATCTGCTGGCTTTGCCAAGGCTCTCAAGCCCCCTGGGACCTCCAGCCCCTCCCAGGAGCTCCACGGGGACAGGGAATGCCTCCACTCTCTCATTTCTTTTTTCCTTCTTGTAGCCGTCCGTCCGTCCATCCGTCTGTCCTCCCGTCCATCCATCAGTCCACCCGTCTATCCGTCACCAAAGTCATTACTGTGTTCTGGGGGTTATAAGGATGGAAAAGGGTGGCCCTGGTTGTTATCCTAGGTCAGGCAGCACGGAGGGGGACGGGCGGGGGGAGGCGGTGAGAACCATAGTGTGATGCTTGGGACACTGCACTTTGGGCTCCGTGTCCCCCAGAAGGCACCGGAATTTAGAAGCTTGCTTCACATGGTCGAGAGGAGATGTCTGAGGGCCTTCTGGATCTGCTGTGATGCCACGGGCTTCTCCCTGGGCTGGCTACCTTCCCTCTCAGGGAGAGGAGTTCCGGAAGTCCTAATGCCTCGGGAAACAGTTATGCCTTCCGACAGCCTTCTGTCTCAACAGTCTCCCCCCACCCCCACCCCACCTCATCCATCCTCAGAGTGGTCTGACCAAGACCCGTCCCTGCTCAACCACTTTCTGTGGCTCCCCTGTGCCTTTGGGGTCAAGTTCAAGCTTCTTTGCTTTGCCTCTCGATGGTCTTTTCAGCCTCCTCCTCCGTTGTATTCTGTCTCCAGAGCTCTGTGCTCCAGCTTATTACCACAGGTACTCATGCCTTGGCTACGGCTTTTTTTTTTTTTTTCCTAAGTAAGCTCTAGGCCCGACATGGGTCTCAAACTCATGACCCTGAGATCAAGAGCCGCACGCTCCCCCAACTCAGCCAGCCAGGCGCCCCCGCGGGCCTTCTCCTCTGCAAGCGGCCTGTTGCCCAGCCGGCTCTCTGGAATAAATAAAATTTGGAAAAAAAAGCCCTGATTTGTAACACTGACAATTCCTGTGAGGCAAATATAGTCACCATGGCCGACTTGAAGCTACCCATATGACATGGTTGGAAGCAGAGTTGGGGAGAAATGCACGGGATGAGTTCCCACCGGTCCCTTTTCCTGCATCTGAGGCAGCACGGGGGTCCGAGCTAAGAGTGCAGCGCTCCTGGTTTCAAAGCCGCCTCCTCCACGGAGACCTCCGTGATCTCGTCACCGAACGAAGCGACCGCTTATATGTACGCCAAAGCACATTGCTCACATCTCGCTTTACCACCGAAGTGCTTTTACCCTGGAACCCGGTTACTGGATCTTTAGCCCCACTGGATGGCCTGGGTCCGATTCCTCGCCGGGTCCCCAGTGTCCTGCAGGGCTGGCATCCAGTAGGTGCTCGGATCCCTGTGTAAGGAGGCTCGGTGAGCGTGTGCACGAAGCAGGTGCGTGTGTGCTGGAGGGAGCGGCGGGAGGCGGGGAATTGGAAGGAAGCGTGTGCCACGGGGACAAGGTGGCCGGAAGGGGGTGGGGCGCGTGCCGGCTGCTGCTACTGCGTGTCCCTGACGAGCGAGGACCTCTGGCCAGCTGTGCCCACGTCACGGCCAGGTGGCCCTCATTCCTTGCGGCTGCGAAGGCCCAGCCGTCCCAGCGTGGGGAAAGGAGCCGGCTCCCAGGGACGGGCCTGTCTGTGGTGGCCGGGCCGGCGGGCGGGTTATTAGACGGAAGCCAGCACAGAGCCGCGACCCAATGGAAAAATAAATCCACGTCGTGCCAGACAAGCCTGGTTCCAGGCTGGGTGAGTTAATCAAGTGGCTCTGAGGTGGTTTGGAACCACTGTGGAGGGGCCGGGGAGGAATTTTCTCATTTCTCGTAAAACCTTAATCAGTGTTAGTCACTTCGAGTGATTATGATGGCTTAAAATAGCCACAACAGCGAGCCTTTCGGGGACCCGTGTGAGGCGCTTTGGGTCTAGGGAGCAGCGCTGGGCCCATGAGGGACACACATCGCCCGCCTCACTGGACCACGGGCCACCCTGAGCTCCTTGAGGGCAGAGACAGGTCCGGCTGGTCAGGTGCCCCCACATCTGGCACAGCGCCTGGGACCCCAGAGGCCCCACCAGCCACGGTAGCTGCCACTGACTGACTGAGGGGGCCTGTCGGCTTGACTCTGATCCTCGGTTCGCTACTCTGTCCCTAACACCTCTTTCCTGTTTGTTTCTTAGGTCCGCACCCCTCCCCCCCCTTAGAATATCAGTGTTCTGTTCGATGCTGTGGTCCTGGCACCCTGAACGGGGCTGGCTTGGGGCAGGAGCCGGATGGAGGGATGGGTGACACGGGAAACTGTCTTCTAAAGGTGTCACCAGAATCTTGGGAGGATTCATATCACTCCCACCCAGAAGCCTGCCCCCCAGAACCAGCTCTCAGAGAGGCCTGAGACCTGCTTCCAACCAATGCGTTTGTTCCAAATTCTGCCCTCCCCCCCCCCCCCCCCCCATAACACCTGATAAAACTTCCTCTGGGGGAAGGATTCCAGGGCAGTCATCGACACTATAGTATGAATTTCAGGAAGTACGTCACCTCTCTGGGTTATTTGCGGAAGTCTCCATTGTCACCAGGGGTGAATAGGCTTCACTGCTTCTGTAAATTCATCCTGAGCATGAGAGGGAAAGGAGGAGGGTTTAGTCCCAGCTCTCTCTGAGGGAGCTTGGTATATAAGGATTACGAAAACAGGTTTTGGAGTCAGGCTGCCGGAGTTCATATCCTAGCTCTGCTCCTTGCTAGCTTTCTGAACTGGGTGTTCTCGTGTTAAGAAGGGGCCCGTCAATAGGCTTTATCTCCCTGGGGGGCTGTGGAGCACAGAGGATGGGCAGGAGTACATAGTGAGCACCCGGTAAAGGGTAGCCATTGCCATTACTTTTCTTCTGTGGGCCTCCGCCTCACCCCAGAGTCGCGTGCTGCGGTGGTTGAGAGCTCAGGCCACGGGGGCCCGCGGGCCTGAGTTCGTTTCCCACACCTGCCACTGTCGGCTGTGTGAACGTGGGCAAAGACCCTTCTTCTCTCATCCCTGTTTTCTCATCCATATAATGGGGAAAGAACGTCCCTGTCACTCCTTACACAACACAGGTAAAGTCTCGGTGCCTGGTGCCCAGTCTGTGACAGTCATGTTGACCAGTTCCCTATCTCTGAGTGGAGAAGGCGACCTGGCTCGCCTCCTGGACCCTCCCCTTCACCGCCTCAATCATGGTCATTTCAGGCCAAGTCTAAACAAGGAGCAAAGCCTTTGGCCACCAAAACGCCCATCCTTGCTTGTCACCTGCCCAGTGTTCCCATTCTCTATCACGTGCTCCTTCTCCCCAAGGCCAGCTGGATCTTGGCGGATCAGACTCTGTGTGGCTTCGTGTTGGGGGAGGAGGGGGGCAGGAGAAATTCAGGGAGGTCGCTGCCTGCAGATATGGGGAGGAGAGAGCCCACCAACAGCACATTCAGCAGCTGGGGCAGAAAGCTTTCGCGGGGCCTCTTTCTTGCACCTACGGTCATGGCCAAAGCTTTGCCGGTGAGGACGCCCTCCTCCCCATGCTCACCATGCTTTTGCCACACTGGCTTTTTAGGTTTGTCTTTTGATCGTGCTCCTTCCTGCTTCGTGACCTTTGCACACACAGTTCCCTCTGCCTGGAACACCCTTCCTTCTGTCGATACGGTCAATGTCCACTCACCCTTCAGGTCCCCTCTTAAATGTCACTTCCTCAGGGAGGACATCCCTGGCTACTCCCAGGTACGTTAGGGCCTCCATGCTGGACATGGCCACCCTGCCCTCTATGACATTGTCAGAGCCTCCGTCACGAATACCCTCCGTCCCAGTCAGTCGATCGATAGTGTGCGTTAATGGATCAGGGAGTTCATCAGTTGTGTAACGGCCACCTCCACTAGCGTCCGAGCTCCGTGCAAGCAGGGACTGGGTTTGTCTTGTTCACCTAGTAAGTGTCTGAGAAGTATTCACTGAATACATACAGGGGCTGCCCAAGTTACGATCTACTGCTTTTGTTACTAGGTGAGGCAGTTTGAAAAGAACACGTTACACGTATTCGTTCAGCAAATACTTTGTTAAGCACCTACTGTGTATCAGGCATGTGACATTCTCATTCCTTGCCCTCAGGGGGCTGAGAGTCCATGAAGCCAGACTGACACAAAGAGAGACAACCGGCGAAGCCGTGCACTGGAGGAATGTTCTAGGTGTTATGGGATCAGAATGGAAGGGTTCTATCACACAGTATGGGTTTGGGAGGAGGGGCGGGGAATGAAGCGAAGGCTGGGAAGGCTGCAGGCAAACCACAATTGCACGGGAGCCCGAAAGGCATTCCAGGCATGGGGACAGCATAGGCAAAGGCACTGAGGCACCCCAGAGCAAGGGGCATTCGGGTGCGTGACTATGTGGTTTGATTGGAGCGTGGGTATGTTGAGTGGATAGATGGGACACAAGGCAGCAGCGTGAGCGGCACCAGTGTCTGGGCTTGTCCCGTAGGCCAGTGGTTCTCAAGCGGGGGCAATGTTGCCCGTCTGGCCGGCAGGAAGTGCTCTGGGGGTGTTCATTCCTCCCCCCACCTCGTCCCGGGGTGGGCACGGCCCCTGGGGAAGCCTCGGCCCTCTGGGTGAGCGGCCTGCGTCCTGCCGCCCCCCCCCCCTCTGCCTGGGTTTCTGGTGAGGGGCAACCGCCTTAGGTCAGGGCAGGGCCTGGAGCTTTCCATTTCTGCGACTCCCCCATCCCTCCCCCCGGCCCATCCCACCCCTGTCAGCTTCCCGGATGCCCCAGCTCTTCCTCTTCCCCTTTGAAATCCCTGCTGCTGTCCGGGGTCCCCCTCGTTGCACAAAGGCCTCTTGAATTCCAGCCCCAGCCCCAGAGGCCAGCTCAGTAATTCAATTACAGCGGGGAGGCTTTCTCCTTTCTTTCCCCCCTCTTCCTCTCCCTTCTTTTCTTCCTTCCTTTCTTTTTTTTTTTTTTTCTTCTTCAGATCAAAAACGAAAAGACAGACGTTGTGACCCTCAGAAGACGCTGTGACTGAAAATTTGCTTCTTGGCTGCAGCCCCCACTAATGAAATACCGAGAATTTTCTCCCCTCGGAACACGTGTGCACAGCATTTGATGTGTGTTCTTTGTTTGGGGCTTTTTTCTTGTGCCTCCCGTCTGAGGCCGGGGACCCGGGTAAGTTTCCTACCAGGGGCACAACGGCTGTCCCTTCATCCGCCCAGCCTAGCCCTGGGCGACCTTCTGCTGGACCCAGGAAGAGAGGCTGTCTCCAGTCAGGCCTTGCTCCACTTCTGAGCTTGACATTTATTCTTTGCAGACCTCACACGTGAGAAACGTGTAGATGGGGTCCCTGCCTGGGATAAAGTAGGCCGGAGAGATGGTGACAGAGCAGTGGTCCGGGGGCTGAGCCCAGGGCCCGTCCTACTTCTGGCTCTCCCGAGCTGTGTGACGGAGGCCGGCCACTGGCCCCTGCTGGGTCTCGCTTGCCCGTAGAACACAGTTCTCTCCGCAGTTCAGCAGATCTGTGCTCAGCGTCCGCCAGGGTCCCAGCTCCACATCAGGGTCTGTGGACGGAAATGAAAAACCCGTGTCCTAGACCCCGAGGATTTTGGAGAAGACAGTCTCGGGAGCCCGTTCTGTCTCTGCCATGCTAAAAGCAGCTGAGATAAGCTGAAAAAAGACCGCAGGTTGACTTAAAAAAAAAAAAAAAAAAAAAAAAAGACCACAGGGGCCAACAGGAAACCAGGTGGCAGGCATCGATTTTCTGTTGCCTTTTTTTAGTGATTCTTCCAGAATCTTAAAGGCAAAACTGGCCGCCCCGATTCCTCTCCAGTGCACGAAGTCCCTCAAAAACCCTCCTGAATGCCCCCCTTACCTTAGGGGAGGGGAGACAGCCACCCCCAGAGGGCAGCACAGAGCGCAGTGAGAGAGCAGGGCCTCAGAAGCCCCTTCGGGCATCCTACTTCTGCCCCCAGGGCCTCACAGGGAGAGCCTAATCTCTGCTCCCCCAGGCAGGTACAGGAAGGGGGTGATCATGTTTCCACAAGCCCTCCTTTTCTAGGCCTTTCTTCCTGAACCCGTCCCCAGTCCTGATTCCTGCATTCAGGGCTCCCCAGGGGGCCGAGAATAACCAGAAGGGGAAAATGACAGGCAAGACAGGGTAGAGTGACATCGGTGAGCAGGGATGGATCCATGAGATAATTTAAAGATCCAAGAGAACGTTGGCAGCCATGTCAACAGAAGCCCTTAGCCAATATGGAGAGACAGCAGGGAAGGAAGGGCGGCTTCCGTTTACAGGTGGGAGGGGGGTCCGGAGGCTAAGGGTGCTCTCCCTTTTCCCACCTCTGTTCCCACTTCAGTTCTCCCTTCCCCTTAGAAGGCCTGCTCTGAAGATGTGTATGCTCGCCCCTTGCCCATCCGTCACTGCCCAGCTTGAATGGCACCTCCTCCGTGAAGCCTTCCCAGATCTCCCAGTGGGGGTGGGGGTGGGGGTGCTTTGTCCCTCCTTCAAACTCTCGTTGCATTTTCCCTGCATTGCTGTAGACATTTAAGACTCTCCTGCTCCGTGTTCTAGGTGTGTTTCTACAGGAACACTGGGTCGTAAACTCCCGGGATGGTTTTGATTGTGTCTTGCTCATTTCCAAAGTCTCCACAGCACTGAACGCATGTTCACTGATGTTTGTGGGGTGAACCAGAGAGAGAAACAACAGCCAGCCCCCCGATAGGTGCTCTATATGCATCATCATCCCATTTCAGCCCTACACACCTTAAAAGCTGCAGATTGCTGTTTGGTCACTTTGCAGATGAGGAAACCAAAGCCCGGGGAGGTTCTCCAGTTTTTCCAAGGCTGCAAAACTCATTTATTACAGGGCTTCTTCTGTTCTTTTCCCTTCTGTTCTTCACATGTGGCCCAAGCGGTGTTTATTGTTTTTAAATTTTTTTTAATGTTCATTTATTTTTGAGAGAAAGACAGCGCAAGGAGGGGAGGGGCAGAGAGAGAGAGAGGAGACCCAGAATTCAAAGCAGGCTCTAGGCTCTGAGCTGTCAGCACAGAGCTCGACACGGGGCTTGAACCCATGAGCTGTGAGATCATGACCTGAGCCGAAGTCGGACGCTCAACCCACTGAGCCAACCAGGCGTCCCCAAGCAGTGGTTTGTTTGTTTGTTTTTAATGCTTGGTTCCCACTCCACTGGGGATGATTTAAAAAATTTTAATCCTTATTTACTTCAACGTTTAGTCGAAAAATGTAATCCACACAGTGAGCCTATTATTTCAGAAATGTTACTGCATAAAATGAAGCCAAAGGAGGTACATGAGTTGGAAAAAAAAAAAATCAGAAGCTTCATGGGGGATGAATTCAAATTAAATTCTAATTAGAGAGTATGCATGGTGAAATTGTCAATGTGGTTACATGACTGGAGTTTGTGAAACACTGGTGAAAGGGAATCCAAAACTTTCAGAAGTGTTAAAAAAAATTTTTTTTTAAGTAGGTCCCACACTGGGTGTCTGATGCAGGGTCCGAACTCATGACCCTGAGCTCAAGAGTTGGATGCTCAACCCACGAGCCACCCAGCCCTCCCCCACCTCCACCGCCCCCAATTGTCTTTTTTAAATGATGAGGAATAATGCTGCGTATTAACCGGAGAAAAACTGGGCAATTGAGGTAAGCCAGAAAAGAAAAGCTGAAGTTCTCCCCCACCCCACGGGGAGGTGCTTGTGCCACCGGCTGGGATAGCCTTCCGGGGGGAGCCGAGCCCCGGGCCCAAGGACGGCACTTCCTCGGGGACCTGGAAAACACATTCAGAACCTGGCCTGGACGCGGATGCCTTTGGCTCCGTGGATCCAGGCTGCCCAAGTCCAACATCAGTCGCAGACAAGGGGGGGCATCATCCCGTTTCCCCGTCCCTGCCCCAAGCATTCCGTGTAAGCCCCAGGGGCTCGTGCAAACTCTCTCCGCTCCCACCTAGTGCTGCTGCTCTGTCCCTTTGCCACCTCTGGTGGGCGAGTTTATTCACACATTTAGCATCCTCCTCCAAGCCTCTGTAGCTCTCATGGGGTCGGAGCCCTGCAGGGCTTTCACGCAGGCGTTGGCACTTTGTGGGGACGAATAAATGAAAACTTTCGTCAGTGCAATCCTGTTCGGAGACTGATCTTGAAACTCGGTGGGGCCCAGAGGGAAACATCCTTGGAGTCTATATTACCTACGAGACAAATTGTCTCTCTCCCTGTGGTCTTCTTGGCTTTCACTCTTCCTAAAAAGTAATCGCGGGATATCTATCTACCTGGCTGTCTGTCTGTCTGTCCGTCCATCCATCTAGATCTGCAAGGAGGATAGTGTTTCTCCTTCGGGACACCAGGGGGAGGAGGGCAAGACTATGATTTCCTATCATGTGCAGCTGTTATGTTTCTGACCCAGGTTACTCCGCGTGCTTTTTCTGGCTTTTTTTCATTCAGTCGTCACACCTGTCTGAGATGTAGGGTCCGATTATCCTCCCTCCTTCTGCAGGCAGGAAGCTGACTCTCAGGATATAGTCTCATCCAAGGGGATCGTGCCTCGTCATGCGTGTGGCTCACCAAATGTGTTTGGTTGACCTCCATGGCACACGGTAGGATTGTTCTTCCTTTGGAATTAACCTGTGGCCAGGTATTTGCTTTAGCCAGTGAATGGGAGTGCCGTGTCCCCTTCCACTGCCCAGACAAGCGGGGGCATTTCAGATGCTGGAGACCCTTGACAGTCTTAGTTCTGGAGGGAGGATATCGTGGGAGCTGCGCCTGCCTCCCACCAGCTTGCAGGGGACATGTAGCTTGAGTGAGAGATGGACCTTGTCGCAAACGCCTGAGTCTTGGGGATATTTGTTACTGCAACACAACCGAGTCCTTTCTGGATCAAACACGTACAAAGCGACTGAGTTGGCAGGGCTAGAATGTGAATTTCAGGAAGTCTGGCTCTAAAGCTATTGCTGTTCTTTCTATTCCTACAGTTTGTGACCAAGTTGATGCCTACATGTATCCTAAGAGAGCTTCCTAGCAGTCAAGGAGAAAATGGAAAGAGATGGGGGATGCACTTTTCATCATCCGTTGGAAGGAATTGTGCTGACATTTTGTGCTAAGGAAAAAGTCTGACATCCCAAGGAAATTAAAGTTGTCCCATGGCTCATTTTATGAAGAATACTGTAGAGTGCGTGAGTTTTTGTAAGACTTTTTATTTTGAAATAATCAGAAAGTTATAGAAAAGTTGCAAAAATAGAACAAAGAACCCCTGTATGCCCTTCATGCACATCTACCCTTGTTAATATCTGTCTCATTTGCTTTCTCAGCCTCTCTTTAATTTTTTTAATGTTTTATTTATTTTTGACAGAGAGAGAGACAGAGCATGAGTGGGGAGGGGCAGAGAGAGAGGGAGACACAGACTCCGAAGCAGGCTCCAGGCTCCGAGCTGTCAGCACAGAGCCCGACGCGGGGCTCGAACTCAGACTGCGAGATCACGACCTGAGCTGAAGTCAGAGGCTCAACCGACTGAGCCATCCGGGTGCTCCTATCAGCCTCTCTTTATAATGTACACTTATTAGTTTTCCAAACCCTTCGAGAACGCATTGCAGAAATCATTCCTCATCCAGATTCCAACCCAGACTCACACATTACATTTAGTTGTAACGTTTCTTTGGTCTCATTGAATCTGGAACAGTGCCTCAGTCATTGACATTTTTCCAGAGCAGATAAGTTATTTGTAGAATGTTCTCCAATTTCGGTTTGCCTGGTGCTTCTTTGCGTGTAGGTGTGGGCTGTGCACGTTTGACAGGAATATCACCAAAGCGATGCTGTTGTGTCCTCCTCAGTGTATCGTATCTGGAGGCACATGATGTCTTGTGCATCTCCTTGTTGTGGAGGTTGACTTTATCCTCTTGAGTAAGAGGGTGTCAGCCAGTTTTCTCCAGTATAAAGTTACTGCTTCTCTGCTTATAATTAGTAAGTGATTGAGGTAAGATACTTTGGGATGATGTATATATCCTATTAAACTGCAGATTTGCACATGCGAGTTTTAGCATTTCCTGATGATTCTCAGTGCAAATTTCTTAGCAGCGGTTTCACGAAAGCTTCAAACAAATTCTTCCCAAGACAATTTCTCGTACAGAATCACCGTGAACATCTGGGATATCACCTCTGCTTAGAAAGGCTATTTTCAACTCACTGGACTGACTGAGGGCTCTTAATATTCCTTGACTGCTTGTCCCCAGGAGGGGAGAAGGCTAGAAAACTTGGAGTCACTCCAAGTATTTGGGGGTAAGCAAAGGTTGCTACTCTTTGTAGGAATAGGTGACAGAAGGAAGGAGAGGTTCACATCTGGAGAGCCAGACCCGGTGTATCTATGGCGGTATTTTGCCATCATAACAAAATACCAGAGACTGGGTGGCTTAAACAACAGAAATTTATTTTCTGAGTTCTAGAGGCTGGAGGTCCAAGATCTAGGTGCTGGTAGGGTTGGTTTTCTCTGAGATCTCTCTCCTCAGCTTGCAGATGACCATCTTCCCACCATGGCCTTTTCTCTGTGGGCACACACCTCAGGAGTCTCTTCTTAGAAGGGCACGGTTCATATTGGATTAAGGCCCCACACTTGGGCCTCATTTTGTCTTAATTGCCTCCATAAGGCTCTATCACTGAATACAATCGCATGGGGGCTGTTAGAGCCTCAACATATAAGCTATGGGGGACACACGTGGTCCATAACAGCTGGATAGGGGAAATAATCAGGATGGCCAAAGAGTGATCTAGAGGCGTGTGAGTTCCTGTCCCCACGCACTCATGGGGCTGTTCATAGCCACCATGAGTGAAGAGCCCCCACGAGGGCGGGCCTTCATGCTCCTTCCTTCAGATCATGGCCAATGCTCTGGCAACCCCATAGTGTACAAACACCTCCTGTCTCCATAACGTTGCTTGCCTGAAGGGTTTTCCAAATCATTCCTGATTCAGGAATAGACACGAAGGATAGAACACTAGTTCTGGATTAATCTGGGGTCCATGCCACACATTGCCCCCAAGCCAGCTTGCACGGGGAGTGTTCGGGAGGGCTAACCCATAACTACAATATTAAACCTATAGGAGCCAACCCTCAGACCTCAGCATGTTTCTTCTTTAAATGGAGACCTTGGCTCTCTGTGTACTTTCTCTACACCTTCTTGGTGACAATGAGTTCATCTATAAGGAGCAACCCCTCCAATCCAGACATGAAGTCTTTTTTCTTTGCTGGAAAGTCTCCTTTCCTCCAAGGCACATTCTCAAAGAGCTCCTTGGTGAAGCACGTTGGGGAAGGTCCTCCCCGTATTCTTAGCTTCTTGAGGCTAAAGGGCTCCCCAGCAACTCAGTCCTGCTGTCTTGGGGTTCACTTAGCTTTGTCCCCCACGGCATCAGCCACAGCTACCTCTGGCCATCCTCCCTGCTTCCAGATTCTGTTTTCCCTCCCTACTGTCCTTCACCAAGTCTGATGCATGAAGCCCACAGCTACTCGAGAGCGGTCCCCAAATTTTTCTCTCTCTTCCAGACCCTACAGGGTGGTGCCATGTGGGCGGAGGTGGGGCGCAATTCTCCGCCTTCCTGCAACTCAGCAAATTGCAATTTATGAGTTTCAATCCACATGAAAGGGCTCCCACGAAGTCTCTCTGGATTCATTTGGAATGTTGAATTAATTTGGAAAACAAGGGGAAAAAAACAACTTGGTTTCAGCCCAGCGAGGGCTCATGACATTTTACCAAGTCCTGTCACCCCTTTGCATAAGGAATGAGCACAAGTAAAGTGGGGGTGGTGGCAAAACTCTTTTCTGTTGCAAGGGTCCCGTCGTGCGGGCCACCATTCACCCGAGAGGGAGGGCAGAGAGCCCTGGACTGGACGCAGGACACCTGGGGTCCAATCCTGTTCCTCACTAGTTACCTTCCCTGATCTTTCAAACGTCCTTAACTCTGAGTGAAGTCAAGGGACGCGTGAGGGGTTTACTCACAGGAAAGTGGCAGCTACTGACAAGGCCCTTTCCCCACGGGCCTCCTCCTACGCAGTCTTGTACCTCAGATCTGTTCTCTGCCTGGCTGCCGGAATGATGTGGAAACCAAAACTGGATGGCGCCACCCCACTGTGTTTAAACCCCTCAGCGACTCCCTGTCGCTCAGAGGATAAACTCTGCAACCATCCTTGTGACCTGGAGTCCCTGCATGGCCTGGCCTCCGCCCACCTCTGCCACTGCTTCCTGAAGCACACCTGCTCCCCGCTAGCCATCGGTCTCTCCATTCCTGCATGCCCCCTGTGCCTCTCCAGCCTCGTTGCATGTGCTGTTTCTCTGGCCTGGATGCTTTTCATCACTGTGCCCTCCGTGGTCAGCTTAGTCTTTGCTTCCTCAGGGAAGTCATCCCACGCTGAGTCAACCCTTCCCTTT
The DNA here is from genome assembly GCF_023721935.1 of Panthera uncia. Lineage (NCBI taxonomy): Eukaryota > Metazoa > Chordata > Mammalia > Carnivora > Felidae > Panthera > Panthera uncia. The sequence continues at coordinate 17,274,052 of NC_064808.1, read as the reverse complement.
ACTCACCCTCCCCTCAGAAGCACTGACCCAGGAGTCATTCTACATTTCTGTGTGTGACAATTTCATGGACTTCTCTCTCTCCCACCGGACAACCTGGTCCAGAAGGCGGGGCCCATATCTGTTTGCTTTCACCATTGGATCCCCAGTGCCTAGTACAGTAGCTGAAACACAGGAGGTACTTGGGAACGATCGGCACATGAATGAATGAGTGAATGAATGAGTACAGACAAGGCATTGGTTTCCTTTTGTTTAAGCCATTGGTGGCAAAAGACCCTACAAGTTCTTCAAGAGATGCCACAGGGGTCCCGCCCAAGCACATGGGCGTCTAAGCACAGGGGAATGACATCTCTTGAGGAGAAAGTGCAAAGCCCAGATGAGGACCAGCTCCTGCTCATCTGTTAGGTGGGGATAATTGTAGCATCCAATCATGGGGTTGATGAGATTAAGTAAGAAACAACATGTGTGATGTTTTGCACAGAACAAGGGCTCGGTGTGTGGCTCTGTTCTTTTCAGTTTCTTCTTCCTTCTGTTGACTGCTGATTTACTCCTGGAGTAGATTATCTAGAGGCCAGGCCCGTGGTCCTGAGTTTGCCTGTGCGCCTTCCTTCTTTCCTGCACATTTTGTTAGCCAGGGCTCCCGCTGGCCTTGCTGTTCTGACCAGTGAAGGCACCTGGTGTCCACTGGGAGTGTTCATGGGGAGCACCATTCTGGATAAACAAGTGGATGTGGAAGTAAGGAGTTTTACAGGGAACATTTCTGATGATCTCGGTGCACACTGAGGGGTTTGGCCCTTTGCACATCTCTGCAGAGAGTGAGTGAGCCTAAGGGAAAGGAATCTCTAACGGGGACATTCTTGGCATTTGGGAAACATGAGCCTTGAACTTCAAGGCCTACAGCCTTGGATTTGAATTCTGCCTCTCATACATTTCTTGAGGATTGCCTTTCCAAATACCCTTGGGGGGTTGGGGCGGGGGGGGGAGGGGACAACACAACATGCCATCTGCAAACGTGTCCTGTACCTGTGCGTCTCTCTCCTCTAGTGCTCCCTCCTGAGTCCACAGGTCTCCCTCCTTTCCAGCTGCGCTCACTGCTGGTCTCCCTCTTTCCACTGTCCCCACCCTCCCCCCCTCAAACCAAGTCTCCACGAAGCAGGCAAAACAGTCACTGTAAGATGTAACTCAGATCACGTCTCCTCTCGGCCAGACCTTCCATCGCTTGTCGTCACACTTGGGTACAACCCAAACGCCTCGCCGTGGCACTGGGTAATAAAAGCTGGTCCCTGCCTTCCCCTGGACCGCATCCCCTCTCCCTGACCCTCATCCCCATCCAGGCACTCCCCTTCTCTCGACCCCTCAAACCCACAGGCTCATTTGCCGGAACATTTTTCCCCCTTCACCTGCTTGGCTCCTTCTGGAACTTCCAGGTGTTAGCTCGATGCCCGTGTTCCAGAGAGGCTCTCCCTGACCCGTCCATTGACAGACACGCCCGCCAACCTAGCCTGTTTTGTTTCCGTCGTTATTACCAGTGGAAAGGATCCTCTCCATTTGGTGGTGGTTTTGTTTTGTTTATCGCCCGCCTCCCCCACTGGAATGTGGATCCATGAGCACAGGGCTGTCTCTGGTAGGTCTTGTCTACTCCTGTATCTCCAGGGGCTGCAAAGGTGCCTGGCCCATGGCAGTTGCTTAACAAATGTTTGTGGACTGAATGAGTGACCAACGAGGGGGCAGGAGCAGACAATGAGACCCTCGCAGCAGTGGACTGGTGAGGGTCTGGTCAACAGCTGTAACAAAGAGCCCCCCCAAATACAGTGGCCTAAAGTACCTGCCATTGCATTCTTTTCTCACATAGCAGGCAAGGCTGATGGGGCAGCGTGACCGTCTTTAATAGGTGGCTCTCACGTGACTGCTCTAATTCCAGCCACGTCCCCACCAAACAGGCAGAGGGAGGGCAGAGGGCAGGATCCACGGACCCAGCATTTTAAGGGCAAGACTTGGAAACACACTTGGTACTTTCGCTCGCATCTGATTGGCCAGAACACAGGCACACGGTCAGACTGAGTTGCGCAGGAGTCTGGGATGTGAAGCCATGGGTCTGGTTACAATTATATTACCAGGAGAAAGGGAAGAGCAGGTAAGGGGACAATTCCCAGGCTGCCACCAGTACCCAGAGCTGCCCTTGAGGGCTGAGGTGCCTCTTGTTCCCCTTGGGGAACACAGAGTAGACTCTCATGAACGTTGGGGAAACGAATGAGACAGTGAGGTCCAGAGAGAGCCCCAGCCACCCTGATCGAGAAAGCAAACACTCACGTTGCCTAGTCCTTCCTCAAATTCCACTTGTGTGACCTTGGGCAAGTCGCTTGAACTCTCCGAACCTCAATCACTTGATCTCTAACGTGGGGATAATAATAGATTAGCTTACGATATAACTTGCTTAAAACACTGCCTAGCACATAGGAAGCACCCAATCCGTGACAGGTACCAATATTGTTGTTTTAATAGAATTGCAAATAGTTGTTGATGCACTTTGTAACTGGGGATTTACTGTCTCACGGGGTGCAGGGACACTTACGGGCGGTGTCCTCGAGCACCCCCATGGTGGTGGGAGGCCCCATGTCATGCCCTGCCCTTAGGAGGCCCTGGAGAGTTGGAAAGAGCATGAACTTCAGTCAGATGTTGCAGAGTACGGGTCCCAACGCTGCCATTTAATTGCTATGTGATTTGGAGCAAGAAACAAGGCCCAGTCTCTTCAGAAAGGAGGTACGAACAAACTCCCGGTTGCTGGAAGGGTTGATGACACCCATCAGGTCCTCAGTAACGTTCCTCCCCCGGAGGGTCCCATTTGGCCCCTGGAGAAGGAGTCCGTGAGGGGTTCTGGCCCCGCTGCCTCTCTCCGTGCTCAGCTGCTAGGGCCTTGCCGTCTTGGAAGAAACGGAACGTTCTGGGGAAAATGACCCCGGCCAGGTTGCTAATGGCCAAACACCCCTCAGAACTGGGAGGGCCTCCCCATCTCCTGAGTGAAGCTGGTTTCCTCCGGGCTGTCCCTCTCTCTCCAGGCCCTGAGCACAGGTAGGAAGGGCGGGAAACACATAATAAGGACTGGCAAGTAGCTACTGGCTCATGCGAGAACTGACCTATGCATCGCCGTGGCCCCGCTGGCTGTTGCCAGTGGAGGGCACTGGTTAAATTCTCTGAGTCTGAGCCGGGCGTGGGGTTCAGATCCTTACACCACGGTGTATTGTTCAAGCCCAGGGGGCTGCAGTCACACTGGATTCCATGGAACCCGGGAAGCTTAGCAGCTACGGCCCCTGTGTTGGTGCGGCAAACCTCAGCTTCCTCATCTGTAAAATGGGTGCAGGGTGACTGAACAAGACCACGCAGGCAAGGAGGGAGGTGAGCGTAGCACATGCCCGAGAAGTGGCAACTGGGGTTGTTTTCTTCTGCCTCTTTCCCTCTGCGTACCCTTGCTGTGTTCACTGTGGAAAGCCCTGAGGCCTCACTGGTCCGCCCAGAACAATTTCCCCCACCGGGAAGCATTGTTCTCGGGATCTTCATAAGTAAACACACCCTCCGGGGCGAATCTGCCCAGTGGAAAATACCCACGGTGGCTCCCAGAGACTCTCTTCCCTCAATTCTTCCGACTGGACAGGGGGGAGAGTCGCCCTTGGGTCCCGGCTACCGGGGTGAATTTAGGCAGCGGACTTCCACCAGGGGTCAGCTGGCCGTAGCCCCAGGAGACGATGCTGTGGGACCAGGAGCGAAGCTGTAACTCCTCCCGAACTGGACCGTCACCTCTCTGAAAGGTAAGGAGAGGAGAGGCCTGTGACCGGCCGCCCCTCGCAACCGCGGCAGCCGGCTGAGGTGGGGAGGTGAGGCCTCTCCGTTTGCTGGAAATGAATCCATGGAAAATGCTGGAATGATGTCCCTGCCTCTGGAGCCACTGGGAGGCCGCAGACCTCAGGGGCGGGGGGGGGGGGGGGGGGGGAGGGGGGGGGGGGGCGGGACGGGCTGTGGGAACACACAGAGCAGACAGGGATCAAACTGACTTTTTGACACGTTTCTGTGGGAAGGCGGCCCTGAGTGTGAAGCCGGTTCCCAGAGCAGCTTGGGACCTTTCATGTGGCGCCTGGGCTGGTGCTGGAGCCCTTCACTGGATGCTGGGGCCCCGGGCGGGGAAGGCAGAGGGGGGGACGGGAGGGGGCCCGGAGGGGGGGGGACTCCCACTTCTTTCTACCTCCGGCACCCTGGCGTCTTCCCCGCCAGAGGCTGGAGCAGCCTGGGCTCTGGGCTCAAATTCTGACTCAGCCAGTTCGCCGGTTGTGTGACCCGGTACAAGCCACTTGACTTTCTTGCTACTGTTTCATTAAGGAATGTTGTTGTATTGAAATAGATTGCATATATTATTATTTCATGGGATCAGAACAATCCGGCAAGGCAGAGATCATTAAGCCCATTTTACAGATGAAGAAACTGAGTCTGGAGCCTAAGAAACACCCAGACCGTGAGGGGCACGGCCCAATGCAAACCCACGCCTTTTGCGTCCAAAGCCTGGGTTTTTTGTTTGTTTGTTTGTTTGTTTGTTTGTTTTTGTTCTTGTTACATCCAGAAACCTCTCTAGTTAAGGCTATTGATGGCAACATGACCTACTTTTGTTAGCGAAGCTGTCGTGAGTACCTGGGGCACAAAGCACACTGCACGGTCCCGGGGTTGGAGCCTCCGGACATTCCCCATGGGGACGGCGCAAATGTCCCCATTTTATGGGGGATGGGGTGACACTGGGGCTCATAAGACCAGTAAAGGGACCCAACAGGGAAAGAGCATGGGTAGCATGGGCCGGTGCAATGTCCAATTCTCTCCTCTCCATGGTTCCTGTCCTCGAACCATGCCAAGCCTGGGAACCGTGGGGCTTTGGAGAACACCACTAGAGAGGACAGGCAGGAGGGGCCCACCCTTGGCCTCCCTGAAGCGCCCCCACGTAGCTGGGGGATGAGTCACCCACCCCTAGGGGACTTCCCTAATTGCCCACAGGTATGCAGGGCCCTGCGGGCCCAGCCTCCGCAGTGCTTGACTGAGTCCAGGCCCAAGTGCAGGGAGCTGGGAAGGAAAGTGACTGGAGAGGCTCGGGTGAGGTCAGGGAGGGCCGTCCTCTTTGTGTCACCTGCCCTGGGACCACGTGGGAGGACGGTCAGCTTGGGAAGACAGACAGAAGTGGCCTTGAGATCCAGTTCTGCCATACCAGCTGGGGGACCTTGGCGGACTGACCGACCCTCACCGAATCTCAGCGGCCACTTCTGAGGAAAGGGTTAATAATGGTACACTCTTCACAGAGGTGATGAAGGACCCCAAATACTGTCTGGCTTACATGGTAATAAGGGGTTTAGCACATGGATACACTCAATATGGGCTGGCTGTTATTGTCGTTGCTGTTACCATCCTTGGGCCAATGTCCAGAACCTTCTGCCGGCTCAAAGACACACACTGAAGGGTGGTGCCCAGGGCTGGTTTGAGAAGTCAGAGAATCACGAAACCCCATTTGGGGGGCCCTGAAAGTGAAGCTTTTGTTGCATGATCGAGGGATGGAGTGGGGAGCTCCCAGTGGGGCAGTCGGGGTGGGGATGCTGGCGGGGGAGCCTCAGCCCTGCCTTCATGGCCTGGCAGAACTGGCCTGCACTCCCACACTCTCATGCAGCGGTCTCTGGGATGGCACCAGAAGCCTAGGGTTTCAAATTATCCTGGGTTGCCCTCGATGCGTCCGCTGAAGGCCACTGACAGGACATGGCCAACCTTGCTGCTGAGGCGTGGTGCCCTCTGGGTTGCTAGAGGAGTGGGGCTGGTTTACAGTGGGCTTTAGGCAAGATGAGGCCCCTCTCCAGGCCTCAGTTTTACCTTCTGAGAAGTGGGTAGAGAGAGGCTCTCTGGATTTTTCTGCCTCCCTTGGAGGAGCTAAGGAGGACGCAAAGGCTGGCCTCGGCTAGAGGGACCCAGGAGGAGCTCCTGGTCTGTTTGGGAACCACGCTGGATCCTTCTGGGCTCCGCAAGTTGGCGGCCTTGTCCACACCAAGGGTGGTCAGCACATTCGAGGACTCCGCCTGAGCTCACACCGCCATAGCAGGCCCTTGCTTTCTGGGAAAGGAGTAAAGATTAATTAAGGTTGTCAGGGCCTAAGTAAAATCACCAATGTCAATTTCCTCCCTCTGGTTCTTGCTGTCAGAATAAATTGGACAGTCATTACCTAATACTCAGCCCTATTTTCCTAATATTTCGTGCATGCTGAAGCGTTGATGGGAAACAGGGAGGGTGAGGCCTTTTGGAGTGGCAGAGAGGGCAAGCCGTGTGGAGCTAAGGGTGTCCTGGCAGAATGGACTTGCCTCCCGCCACTCCCTGGAATGGTGATCTCGGGAGGGGGCCAGGGGTGGGGCTCTGTCCACACAGGGCACTGTTCTGACCCAAATGAGACAGATAGACCTACTGGCAACAGCTCCCAGGGACCGTCAAGCAGCTGGTACCTTCGGGGACTTTGGTTTCAGACCAGGCTCCAAGGGCCACAGCAACTGGTACCTTCACGGACTCCAAGATAGCCTCAGTTTCTTAATCTGAAAAATGGGAATGAATGAAAGAGCTTCACTCACAAAAGTGGACAGTTTGTCCGTTCCCAGGTGCAGGTATCTCCCCGGGGAACACTCCAAAGACCGGAAATCCTTCAAGTACCAAAATAAGAGCTGAGGGTCCTGATGGTAGCCTTTCAAGGTCCCCCACATAGGATTACGTGCCTCACTGACTTATGGAACCAGCCCTAGGCACCGCCTTTCGGTGTGTGGCCTTGAGCTGGCAGAAGGTCCTGGCAATTGGGCTAAGGACGATAACAACACCACCGATAGCAACCGGCACCTACTGGGTGGATGTATGTATATACTTGTCAGCTGATGACTGAGAGCATTTTGTGAGAGCGTTAATGGGGAGGGGGCAGAGAGAACTCTCTGGGGCGCTGGAAATACTCTATTTCTTGATCTGAAGGATGGATATCCCAATGCATACAAACAAATATTCACTGAGCTGCGCACTTAAGACTTTGCTTCACGTACGCTATGGGTCACCGAAACTTTGGAACAGCAAAAGGATTCAGCCATCGTTGGGATCTGAGTGTTGACCATAAGAGGCTCTGAAATACTGAGAACCAACTGAGGGTTGATGGGGAGTGGCGGGGGAGGGGAAAGTGGGTGATGGGCACGGAGGACGGCACCTGTTGGGATGAGCCCTGGGTGTTTATGGAAGCCAATTTGACATTAAATTATATTTGATATAAAACAAATACAAAAATAAAAACTGAAAAGCACTCTGTGATGCTTCTTCCCTGTGGAGAAAGGGCTCTTGATTGGGCATCACCCTGGGCCTGGCATGGTGTGACAGGGCTCCACAGGCTCTCTTACCTTAACTCCGCTGGTAAGCCCATGAAGCAGGACTCGCCATCCCCAGTGCGGAGCAGGCAGCATGGCGGGAGGGGCAGGAGACCAGGTCTGCAGCCAGCCTCCAAGCTTGGGCAGGTAGGTCTCAGTCTGCACACCTGTGACAGAGAATGATGACAGAGCTGACCTCAGAGGGACAGAATGAGCCACTGCTAGAGGGAATGTCAAGTGGTATAAGCCCTGTGGAAACCGTACGGTGGTTACCCATAAAATGAAAAATGGAATTACTGTATGATCCAATGATTCTCCTTTGGGTATATACCCAACAGAGTTGACAACAGGGCTTCCAAGAGAGAGTTGTACATCCATGTGTACATGATAAACACTATCAAGAATGTAGGGGCGCCTGCGTGGCTCGGTTGGTTGAGCGTTGGGCTTCAGCTCGGGTCATGATCTCGCAGTCCGTGGGTTCGAGCCCTGTGTCGGGCTCTGTGCTGACAGCTCAGAGCCTGGAGCCTGCTTCAAAATAGATTCTGTGTCTCTGCCCTCCCCTGCTCGTACTCTGTTTCTCTCTCTCTCTCAAAAGTGAATAAATATTAAAAAAAAAAAAAAAAAAGAATGTAAAGTGCTTGCCTCAGAGAGGCGAAAAATGAAGGCTAAAACTTCAGCCAAGTGACTCCCCTTCTCTGGGCCTTGGTTTCTCCCTATGCTGGGGGGTGTATGTGTCAGTCCCCCTGCATGGATTGGTCCCACTGATGGGTGCCCCCGAGACCTGAAGCCCCTTGACCTGCAGCTCTCGGGAGTGCCCGGGCATCAGGGATGGACGTGGGCAGTTTTCTTTTGAAGAAGGCCTCTGTGCTACCCTTTCAACTGGAGCCTGAAAGGTTGTATACCCGTACTCTTCAAATTCACAGCCAGCCCTGAGATCTTCTAACCTTACCAGGTCACTGGGGAGAAGTTGCCTCCATCTGATGGAGGCAGCCCAGGCCACTTTTAGACACAGGAGGACGGTGGTCATTTCTTTTGCACACTAACTTTTTGGAGTTCCTACATGTGCTGGGCCCTGCGCTGGGCTCATGCAAGGTACAGACAGTATGTCAGGGATGCCGCCTCCAGGGAGCACAAGAGCAACCAGGATGTCAAGTCTTGCCCACAAATCTCCATAATCCAAGAAAATAAGTGATAGAGGTTGTGAGGAAGGGATAGAGTGAAAGTGGCAAGGGAATTCTGAGCTGCAGCCACCAAATCTTACACAATGATGTTAGTCTTTGTCAAAGGTCCCTTGAGCTGGAAAGGAACTTCTATCACTCAAGGACAGCAAACTGCCGGAAGACCCCCTCTAGACATTCGGACGGCCCGGCCCTCTCGGAGTCCCAGGGAGTAGCAGCCCTACCTCGTTCTCTCCCTCCTCCTTTCACCGCTGTCTGGGGACAGAGGACCAGAGAAGCTGGTTGCGGTGGGGGAGGGAGACAGAAAGCTGGAAATTTCAGACTCCATTCACCCCAGCATTGTGACTTGGCAGCTAAGTTGCTTTACTTTGCTGAACCTCCTTCTGCTGATCTGTGAAATGGGAATGCCATGCTGTGGGCCCTATCTCAGACATTGCCCACGGCATAACTCCACCACACCAGAGCTTAGGGCTAGACACGTCCAATCCCCACGGCCTAGAACACAGCGAAGAGTGAGGACTTACTAGGTATTTGTTGAATAACATGTGTAATAAAATCAAGCACAGGACCGGACCCTGGATGGTGGAAACAATCTTAAAAAAGAATGAAAGTGGAGGGCTCACACTTCCTGATTTCAAAACCTGCTATTAAGTTACAGTAATTAAAACACTGTGGTGTTGGCATAAAGACAGACATATAGACCAATGGAATAGAATAGAGGGCCCAGAAATTAACCCTTGCACATACAGTCAAATGATTTTTTGACAAGGGTGCTGAGACCATTTCATGGGGAGAGGACAGTTTTTCCAAGAAATGGTGCTGGGAAAACTGGATATCCTCATGTGAAAGGACAAAACCAGACCCTTACCTCACACCGTATATAAACGGTAACTCAAAATGGATCGAGAACCTAAACATAAGACCTGAAACAGTTACACTCTTGAAAGAAATCATAGGGCAAAGCTTCATGGCACTGGATTTGGCAATGATGTCTCGGATGTGACACCAAAGGCACAGGCAACAAAAGCAAAACTAGACAAACCGGATTTCATGAAAACTGGAAATTTTGTGCCTCATAAGACACCATCCGTAGCTCGATAAGGCACTCCCGCAGAATGGGAGAAAACATTTGCAAATCATCCATCTGATAAAGGCTTCATATCCAGAATATAGAGGAAACTCCTAAACGCAGCAAAGGAATAAAAATTCAAAAATGGGCAAAGGACTTGAAGAGACAGTTTTTCAAAGAGGATATACCAATGGCCAATAAACACATGAAAAGATGCTCAGTGTCACTCATCATCAGGGAAATGCAAATCAAAACCACCTCACACCCATTACAATGGCCACTATCACAAACAAAAACAAAAACAGAAAACAGAAAAGCCCCAAAACAGAACACAAGTGCTGGCGAAGATGTGGAGAAATCGGAACCCTCGTGCCTTGTTGGTGGGAATGTTAAATGGTATGGCTGCCGTGGAAAACAGTCTGCAGGTTCCTCAAAAAATTAAAAATAGAATTACCACACGAGCCAGCAATTCTACTTTTGAGTATATACCCGAAAGAACCAAAAGAAGGGTCTCAAAGGAGTATTTGCCCACCCATGTTCATAGCAGCATTATTCACAACAGCTAAAACATGGAGGCAACCCAAGTGTGTACCGACTGATGAATGGATTACTAATGAACGTGCACACGTACAATGGAATATTATTCAGGCTTAAAAAGGCAGGAAATTCTGCAATATGCTACAACACGGATGATCCTGGAGGACAATATGTTCGGCGAAATAAACCAGTCTCAAAAATATTGTATGATTCCACCTACACGCGGTGCTTAGAGGGGTCAGAATCAAAAAGCCCGAGAGTGGAATGATGGTTGTCAGGCACTGGGAAGAAGGGAGAACGGGGAGTTTGGGTAAATAGAGTTTCAGACTGACGAGATGGAACGCGTTAGGGGGACGGATGGTGGGCATAACCACACAGCACCGTGAAAGTAGTTAATGCCACTGAACTGCACAGTAATAAACGGTTAGGTGGTAAATTTTATGTTGCATGCATTTTAACACAATGAAAAGAAGAAAAAATATCAGGGCGCCTGGGTGGCTCAGTCGGTTGAGGCTCAGCCTGGGTGCAGGCCATGATCTCGTGGGTTCGTGAGTTGGAGCCCCGCATGGGGCTCACTGCTGTCAGCCTGTCCGCTTACAGCCCGTTTTAGGTCCTCTGTTGTTGCGGCTTCCCTGCTCACGCTCTGTCTCTCAAAAATAAACATTAAAAATTAAAAAAAAAAAAAATTAAGCATGGAAGAGTGAGACTAGGCGCATCCTAGACATTCTTATGCTTATCCTGGGCGGGACCCTGAAAGAAAGATTGAGACCCTCCCTCAGTTTGGGATGTGTGTGATGGGGGCGGGGGGGGGGGGCACCTCCTGGAAGGGAGCAAAGTTTGAGCAAAGACTGGAAAAGGGAAGGGAAGAACAAGAGGTCATGGAGCCTTGTTGTTTCTCTTCCTACCCAGTATGTGGGTCTAGAACAGACACGGTGTCACCCCGGTCCCCAAGTCCAGAGACACCCGCCTTGATGTGGACATGATACACGCCATGCCTGCCCTCTCCGAAGGCCCCGGCGTTCCCAGGCCTTCACAGTCTTGCTTAATTCCCTCAAATATACGCAGCCTTTAATTTATGGGGACACAGTAGTGGCCCCAGGGTCTGAACTAGAAATCAAAGCAAACAGGCATCATTTGCCATAAACAGGCCGCTCCCCAGTGGGTTCTGAGGCCCAGGGACAAGGAAACCCCGAGATCCTCAGATGGGGAGCTCACAATAGGCGCGGGGCTGCGGTCCAAGGCTCCGACCGCGAAGCCCCTCCCAGCTCCGGTCTTGGAGGAGCCTCTGAGCCGCTGGGAGGGGCCGTGGACAATGGGGGGCGGAGTCCACCGGCGGGATGGGGAACAATGGGTCCAATCAATTCCGGAGCCTCCTCACTTGTTCTAAAGTAAGTCCTGGAGGTCTGGGGGTGGACATAAATCCCAGTAGAGAAGAGCGGCCTCGCCTCCCTCCGTTAGGGGGGTTGGGCTCTGGGCCCGAGTACCCATCGCGGCGCCCCAGCGGCCCGAGGGTGTTGGTGTGCTTCTAAATGTTTAACAACCTGCTCCGGAGAGGGTCAGCCCTGGCCTGGAGGGTTTGCTGATCGCCCAAATGGAAAACTTCCCGAGGCCAATTTCAGGCTCCCAAGGCAATATCCCAGAAGGCAGAGCTGGGAAGAGGTCTGCGTCGGTGCACCATAGTGGGGTACTTCCTGCACATGCCATAGATACAAGTGATCTCGTGGCATTCGTGATAGTAAATATATGTACTGGAGAGCGCCAGCAGGGGAGGGGCAGAGACAGAGGGAGACAGAGAACCCGAAGCAGGCTCTGTGCTGTCAGTGCAAAGCCCAATGCCAGGCTCCAGCCCTCGAACCGAGATCACCACCTGAGCAGAAGTTGGATGCTCAACCGAGTCCCCAGGAAGCGATGAGTTTTGATTATTTGTTACCTTTGTTTTAATATAATGTATTTAACTGTGTGTCCATATCATTGAATTTTTAAGGGTGAAATTCCTGAAAACATGTCGGGGAGGTTCATGAGTTGGAACAGGTTTGTATGAGTTGGTGTGGGTCCAGCACACTGCTGAGCACAGGGGACCTGGGCTAGGCCCATCGCCACCTCCTCTGCAGCCTCTGGATGACCGTGAGCAGCATGAGGCCTTCTAGGGGCTTCGGCCCCCTCAGCTTGCGGGGCCTGGGGACAAGTGAGGCCCCTGACACCACTTGAGGTGAGGGAGGAGAGACGATGCCAGCGTTGCCGTAAGTGGGGCTCTAGCCCGTGATACTTCTGCCTGGGCACCGTGCTCCTCACTCAGGCTCCTCCTAAGGTGGGACCCTGCCTGACCCCAGCCTCCTCTGGCAAACCTCTGCTCCCCCAGCAGGGTATCTGACCAGAGTCCCCCATTATCCTGGCCACCGAGCGATGGGTAGTTCTCACAGAGGCAAGGTTCTGTGGCTTTCTCACTGGGAAACCCCGTGGCTTTATCATCGCTGGGCTCCACGATGTTTCTGGTACCCCGTTCTGCCCACACTGCACCTTGCCTGCCTAGGACTACAATGAAAGCTCACACATTTATGGCCTGCTGCCTAAGTGCCAGGCTCAGGGCTTCCACAATGTGAGCCCATGTGGTAGGAGCCACCGTTAACCCATTTTTGCAGAGGGACAAGCCAAGGCACTCAGAGCGGTGAAGCCATTTGCCCAAGGGCATGCGAAGCATACGTTTCGAGCCAAAGCCTGTTTTGAAAGCAATTATTTTAGTTTATATTTACTAAAAACAGTTTTGGTGTGTGTGTGTGTGTGTGTGTGTGTGTGTGTAAGTTGGTGCACAACTGATCTTGCCCAGATGTGCCCATGGACGTCCCGGGTGGAGGTGGGGGGACGGAGAGAAGCTTGGGGATGGGCAGAATGGCCCACACATGCCAGGAACGGAAGTTGGCCTGGGGGCAAAAACACGCGGAAGGCATTCTGGTTTTCTCCTTTGGTCTGCTCGTCACCCGGGATCTGCTCCCTCATTGGGGGCTGGTTCCTAAAATACCTCAATGCCAGGTTTGAGTCCTGGCTTCCCCACTTGCCAGCTCTGTGCCGTTGGGCAGGTCGGTCAGCCTGAGCCTCATCCGTGGAAGGGTCCGCACAGCTGTGGTCTGTTGTAGAGAACGGGGCAGAGCGCTCACTCAGCACCGTGTTGGCTCTTTATTGCTACCATTCGTCTTAGGGCCCCGGTGACCTAGGCCGCAGTCACCATGGCCCTGACGGTACCCTTTTCGAGGCTCTGGCCCCTGTCGCCACCCCCTCGCTGGCACCACTAGCTGCCTGCCTCTCTGGTCTTTTGCCAACAAGATTCAAACCCCCGTCTGCGTGCATGGGTCGGAAATGTTAATGGAGCTCTCGGGGAGCGGCGGCTGGGTTCCCCTGCTCTGGGGCCGCCTGGTTATTGGCGGCTTAAGTGCTCATGTGAAACGCCAGTTGCACCTCACACTTGCCAAGCTGTCCCCAGTGCTGGATGCTGTGTTTGATCATGTTGAAAGGCCTTGACACAGACCATCCAGGTCTGGAGGCCAACAGGGGAAAGCGTGCCGAAGATCAAGCATCGACAGGGCACTCCTGGGACCCCAGCCCGGCCCAGAGCAGGGCCAGCAGCCCGCACCAGCCTGGCGCTTTTCACCAGACACAAACCAGGCCTGGGAACGGGTGAGGGCAGCCAGGAAGCCAGCCTGCCCGGTGCCACAGAGGCTGGGGATCTCCGGGACTGTCCCTGGACCTCCCTCCTCTACAGCAACCACGCTGGCCCCTGCCTCTGAGCCCACACTCTTCATCCACAGGGGCCGGAGCAGTGATGGGAACAGAGGGGATCAGCACACCTCTCTTCCCCAACTTGGCCCCAGAGAGACGCCCTCGCCGCTCAGATTCTCTGATGGGGACCCTTTGACAGCTCTGTAACGCCACAGGCTTAGCTGCATCATCCTCACAACCACCTCTGGGAGGTGGGGGAAAGGCCCACTTCACAGATGGGTAAGTGGAGGCCCAGAAAGGTCCAGTGGGTCAGCTGTGAGCTGCAGTCCCTCCCCTTGATCAGCGTCTTCTGATTCACGGCCTGCTGTTCTTGCAATGAGGCCACCGCGGTTCCCATGAAAGTGACTGGGTGTGTGGCACTAGACGGAGGGAAAATTTCTTCTCGTCCTTCTTCCATAAGGGCTATGGCCACCCCAAGTCTGGCAGCTTTACAAGAACAGGCTTGTAAACTCAGCAACACCCCATAACCCTTTTTATGGGGCCTGCTGGGGTAATGGACATTCATCAGCTCTCCCAGACTAAGCCTGGTGGGCCCTGGGGGCGAGAGGCGAAGGGGAGCCAGGCCCGCCCGTCTGTGCAACCCTCTAGCTGGGTAAAGGGTCCCAAAGGAGGGGCAGAGTCCACATGTTTCTGAACAACGCCAGGACTCTCAGCCAGGGGGTGCTGTGCAGCCAGGGCAGGGGAGGGAGATACAGAGGAAAATCACCCGTCAAAACACCAGCGTGGGCATCACCTTTGTATCTACCCAGAAACGAGTGAGCTGGGAAGAGGGGAAACATTGTCTCCAATTCAAATTCCCAGGCTCCTCTCTAACCTCTTGATTCAGAATCTCCGAAGGTGGCCCCAGGACTGTGTGGTTATTAGCCCTTGATGCAGCTAACATTTTACATCCTCTGCTTTAGGAAGAGGTAGAGGGTAATGGCGGAGAAGTGAGAACTAGGTCAGACACCTAGATTGTCCATTTCCTCGCTCAACAAACCCTTGCTGAAATCCGGCCTCGACCGTGGACAGGGGAGGCCACCCTTTGCTTCCATGTGGGTAGGTAGCGTCTGCCTCCACCCTCACCTGTACAATGACCTTGGCCACTCTGCTGCCCTCCATCAAAGGAGAGGGGAGTCTGCAGTCCCTTCCAGCTCAAACACCTTACGATTCAAGCAGGGTGTAGCCGATGAACCAGGATTACCTTGTAATCCTTTAGCTTCTTGGGCTATTAGGGGACTGAGAGTAGACCCTGGAGAGACCTTGGACCCAGGGCTCCAGGCCAAAGAGCTTTCTCTTCTTTACATCTGCCCATTCTTCCCAAGGATGGGAGCTCGTGCCCTCTGAACCAGGACAGCCAGAGCACGACGGTCCCTCCCTCAGCCAAAGCAGAGCTTGGGAGGTCCAGCAATACAGTTCTGTAAGGGCCTCGCCTGGATGCCTTGACTTAACCGTGATCTTGAGGCCCCCCTAAGAGTAACATTGCTTATTGGGTTCTCGTTTGTTTTGTTTAGTCTCATTTGGGTTTTAAAAGTTATGTGCAGTATATCTACATGTTTTTAAACCATGAGTGATGCTGTATTTGGGTAAAAACGTCTAGATCAATGCTTCTGAACTTTTAAAATGTGTCTTAACTTTCCCCATCTGTAAAATGGGATAATAATAGCAGAGCTGCCCTCAAAGGCCTGTTGGGTAGATTAAATGGCATGATACATATAAAACATTTAGAACAGTACCTGGGACGTTGTAAACATTCCATATAAGTTGTTATTTAGGCGACACTCTGCCACTTTGTCACTCCTGAGCACAATCCGTGTCCTTGTTTGCTTGATACACTTCCTCAAATCCATTTCTTTTCCTTTTCTTTCTTTAATGTTTATTGATTTATTTTTGAGAGAGAAAGAGAGGCAGAGAGAGGGACACAGAGAATCCCAAGCAGGCTCCACATTGTCAGCGCGGAGCCCGATGCGGGGCTCGAACTCACAAACCGTGAGATCGTGACCTGAGCCGAAATCAGGACTTGGAGGCTTACCTGACTGAGCCACCCGGGTGCCCCTCTTTTTCTTTTTTCTTTTCTTTTTTTTTTTTTTTACCGAAGGAAATTTAATTAAAAAGGAAATGTTATGTCATTACTGTAAGTGGAAAAATAGTATCAATTGCATAGAGAGACTACAGCAGTAAAAAGTAACACAAAGGAAACAAAGCCATGTCATTAAAACCTAGGCAGATCTAGATTGTGGTGGTAGTTACCAGAATCTACCAGAACCTGATACAATGGCGTGAAACCATACACACACATTGTCCACAAAACCAATGTCCATCTCCTGGGTCTGATTCTGTACTTCAGTTAGGTAGGACGTATGCACCGGGTGACGAGTCCTTGAGACCTCTCTCGACTAGCTTTGCGACCTCCTGTGAATCTCTAATTTTAAAACAAAAAGTTAAAAAAAAAAATCTTCGGCAAACGGGTGCTTTCTCTTAGCCTGAGGCGGAGTCTCTCCATTTAAAGAGGAACCAGGGGCGCCTGGGTGGCTCAGTCGGTTAAGCGTCTGGCTCTTGATTTCAGCTCGGGTCATGATGTCGCGGTTTGTGAGTTTGAACCCCATGCTGTGTTCCGTGCTGACAGCATGGTGCCTGCTTGGGATTCTCTCTCTCCCTCTCTCTCACTGTCCCTCCCCAATGCACACTCTTTCTCTCCTAAATAAATAAACATTAAAAATATTTAAAATGATTATTAAAATAACTTAAAAAAATTTTTTTTAATGTGGCCACTTAAAAATTGTAAATTATAGATGTGGCTCATACGCGTGGCTCCCATTATGTATCTATCGGATGGCAGCTCTGAGAGCCTTCGGCAGATTTCCAAAGGGGTCTCGTCTGTGACTCACAAAATGTTCCAGCTTCTCCAAGTTAGTGATGGAACTTTGTGCTTTTTCAGGTAGCTGCCTGGATCCCGCTTGGGGAAGGCGCTTATGGGCTCTCGTGCGCACAGATAGGTGCCTCCCGCCGAATGTCCATCTCCTTCCCCAGTGGCTGCCCAGCCCCCAACCTTTGGCTGAAAGGCGCTCCCGAGAGCACAGGGCTTCCTGTCCCTCTGCCCCATGTGATTTTCATTTGTCTAATTAAAGCTAATCTGATAAAGGCAGGAATGGCAGAGATGCGTGAAAGCTCCAGTGAGCACAGGTCATGGCCTGATCTAAAGAGGGGGCCTTTGTCTCCCTCCCCGCCCCCCACCCTCCCCGGGCAGCGGCCAGCTGGCCAATGGGTCACCCAGGGGAGTGGGCAAGGGAGCCAAGACCGAGGAGGGGGCTCTTCTGGGACAAGCTGGACTGACATCACCGTGTTTACCATTTGTAAACCAACCAGAAAGAAACCGAAGAAAGAAGCTAAAAAATGAGAAAACTCTGAAAATCCCAGGAGAAAAGCCCTGTGAAAAACAGGAGGGCTCAGGCAGCTCATTGTGGACTAGAATCGTGGTCCCTTGTCACCTTTCTCTTCTGGTCAGTGGCAGCATCTAGGAAAGAGAGAGGCTGGGGCTAGGGTCATGCTCCCAGACAAAGGAGGAGGGTTAGATATGGCTGCCTCCTATCCTATAGCCATGGGCACCGGGTTCTCTCAGGCCTCGGGCTCTACCCAAGTCCAGCCCTGGAGCCAACCCCCCGGGGCTCCCCACAGAGGCACTTCTTCAAGAGCTTGGACCCCTGGAGCAGCCCTCCGACCACAGAGGACGCTGTGCCGCCCACCTACCCACTCACTCACTCAGAATGCTGGGAACCGAAATGAGCTGGACACAGTGTGGAACATCAGAGATTTTTCTGTGTTTGCTTCACTTCCACAGTTGAAAATCCTCTCCTTCCTCCCGGGTCGGGGGAGACAGTTCAGTTGGGGAAAACCAAAGACGCTGCCCGTTATTGAATTAACCAAACCAGAAGTATTTACCCAAGAGCTGGTGTATACCCGGGCCTCTGCCGGGAATTTGACGGAGACGAGAAAGAAAATAGGAGTCCCACTCTCACTGGGGGTTGAACTCACGCACAAGAGAATAAGATGGCCAGATGGAGCAGAGCACAGCCAAGGCTCTCGGGAGAATGGGGAGAGGGCAGAGGAGTGGGTGTCAGGGCAGACATCCTGGAGGTGGGCTTGGGCCGGTCTCATGAAATGAGGGTGAGGATCACGGAAAGAGGAGGACAGTGGCCTGCGTTCTACTAGGGTTCTTATACCAACTCGGTGAGGTTGGCCAACACAATCTCCTCCCTGGGCCTCATCTTCCTCATCCGTAAAGTGAGAGTGGTGAGTGCCTTGGCATCCTTACTGACCATAGCGTCCTAGGATTTGAAGCACCAGAGAGAAGCAGGTGAGAATTCCAGGTGGGAAGAAGCATTGGAACAGTTCTGATAGGACCAAGAAACTGTCGGTGGGTAGAGGAACCACGGCCAGGGATGCTGGAAACAAGCTCCCCAGAGCCGGGGAGAGTGGCTCAGATCTTTCGCTCATTCCAGCCCATCTCAGGGCACGCAAGGCCTATGGCCTCGCCGGGGTCTCAAACAAGTGGCTATATTGTGTGTGCCCAGCTGGGGTGCAGGCCAGGGCGGGTGTCATGGGAACTGCCCCTCTGCTTCTGAGGGGAGAAGGGAGCTCTGGCCTCAGAGGCCTTGCCTGGCGCCTCTGTTCTTTGCCGACAGAGATTTGGCCACTTCCCTAGAGCCCCTCTCTGGCCTTCACCATCATCTTCCCAAGACAAGCAGAGCCCAAGTCAGAGCCGATGTGCAAGGGGTGCAGGAGGGCGTCAGATGTGGATTCTGGAGAAGTGTTCAAGATGACTTCCGCCATTTTGGTTTCATCCATATTGGAGCTCCATCCAGCCACAGGCCCTGTTACGCCAGCTTGGTTTTAACCTCTGAAAACCTGTCAGGAAGATCACGACAGTGAGCGTTGTTTCCTCCTTTGTTCTTTCAACTGAGCAATTCGCAGGTGGTTGTGGAAGGCTGTCGCGTAGCCAAAAATCATGCCATACAGTTTGCGAGCCTAGCTCTTCCAGTGCTGGAAGACATTCCGCATGAACCGCACCCCGGATATGGGTCTCCGGTGCAGGGTGTCTGAGGCTGTGTGTCTTTCCCCATCCGTTACCTGGCTTTATCTTCTTCACGCCCTCATCACTGTCGAAATTATCTCACATTTATTCACTTGTTTACCACCCGTGCCCCCTGCCCCTACCACCCCCCCACCCACATTAGCATATAGCCTGCCCTGTTCACTGCCGTATCCTTGACCCCTTGATTACCTGGCAGGTGGTGAAGAAATGTTTGTCGAAGAAATGAATGTGCAGACACGGATATGCGGCCTCCAATCAGGACGGTGTCGAACAGTGGGGTGGGGTGGGTGATGGAACAGAGCTACGATTACGGCTGGCATCAGCCATCGGGTGAGGCCCTGGTGGGAATCAGAGGACATACTTGGGCAGGTTAATAGAGGGGAGCTTAACGAAGGGCTCCTTATAAAGGCCCGGCCAGTGTTAAGGGAACGGTACAGGGATGGGGAAGAGGAGGGCGCCATCCCCCAGGCCTGCAGAGCTAAGGGAGGGGGCGGTTACTGGAACCCAGAAAGCAAGCCATCCAGTGAGGGGAGCCTGACAGGAGCTGTCGCCTTTTGGTAGAGTGGCTCTGTGACCGCTGGGACCTGGCAAGGAGGAAGTCAGGAAACACATGCCTCGCTCAACCTGCTCCCCATGCAGTGTCCCCCGGAAGCCAGAAGCCTGGGGAGCCCAGTGATGCTGTTCACACAGAAGACAGGGGGAGGGGAGGTGGCCTCTTAGAGCCAGAAAGACAGGAGGAGGGTGGACAGGGATCTGGGGGGACAAAGAGAGGATGTCCAGCCCAGGCGGTGCAGGGGACCATGGCTGTTTCGGTTACCGTTGCCGCAAAACAAACCTGCCTGAAACTCCGCGGCCAGAAACAAACAAACTCCGTTCAGTATCTTTCACAGTTTCTGTGGGTCTGGAGCCCAGGAAGGGCTTTGCAGGGCGGTTCTGGCTTGGGGCCTCGCCTAGTTGCGGACAGATGGTGCCTGGAGCTGAAGCGGTAAGGGGCTGGAGCAGTTAGGTGGGAGCTGGCCAGACGTCTGTTTCTTCTAGAAATCTCTGGCCTCGCCGAGTGCTCTCTGCACATTCACGGCAACCTCACTGTGGCAGGACGCCTGGCACGGGACCCAGGGCTTCGGCACAAGTGTTTGGTGAACCCGGGAGTAGCAGCGTGGCCCCCTCTGACCCAGCCTTGGTCACCTAGTGCCACCTCCGCCATAGTCTGGTGGTCAATCAGTCACTAAGCTCGGCCCAGAATCCAGGGGAGGGGCTGCAGTCCCCACCTCTCGAAGGGAAGAATGCGGAAGCATTTGAAGACACGTTTTTGAAGGCGAGAGAATGCGGGGCCACGTGAGTTCCGGTTGAATATTATTTGGGTGTTCACCAAAGAAGTCCCTGAAACGTGCTTGGAGGAGACAGGAACAGGATGAAAGCTTGCCATGTGGTTAGGAAGTTCGAAGTCGGATCTCTCTAATCTCTCCTCTTCAGGAGCAGAAGGACAGAGGCTCAGAGACAGAAAGTGACCGCTCAAAGGTCAGAAAGGGCTCCAGGCTGGAGGGGCAGAACCCTTGCCTGGGTCTCAAGATTCTGTGCTTCGGGGTAGAGAAAAGTGGGAGGGAGGGACAGTGCCAACCGCACAGGCTTCGAGGGCTGCTCATCCAACGCCAGAGAACCAGGGGCCGGCCGGGTGCTTCCGGCTAATCTCCTCCCTCGTTCCCCTCCCGGGCTCCTGCAGCCTCCCTCCCTGGAGGGAAGGGAGAAAGAAAGGCAGTTTGGAGACTATCAAGGCAGTGGCTTTCACTTTCAGGGAGCGGGCTGGGGAAGATTGCTTCCAGGTGGCCTCTCGGGGCCCCTCCCCGCCTGGCGGGGGCCGAGGGTGGGCCCGGAGGCACGGGCCGTGGGCCGGGAGGGTGGGAGGAGCACCTCCCACTGCCCAGAATGTTTTTTTTCCCAGAGCTGGCAGGCTGCCCGCTTCTTAATCGGGTCTCGGCTCAGAGCCTCCCTTCTCCGGGCCTTCCCTCATCACCTCAACCCAATCGGCAACCCTGCCCCGTGGCTACCTATAGGACCAGCCTTACAGCCTGACGCGGAGGGCCCGCTCCGGCTGCCATCCTGCTCATGAGGTGTGAAGTCCATGGGCCAAGGTGACGTGCCTTCCTGGAGAACAAATCCTCCCAGGCAGACGCCACTCGGGGCCCTGAGAACGCCGGCACTCCCCGTCCAAACATCCTGAGCCTGCTTGCAGGCATGGGGACCTCTTCCCCTGGTCTGGTCCCTAAGGGGTCTGGTCCCCTGGTCACCGTGTCGCCTGTATGCGCAACCTCAGGGGTTGGCCCAAGGGTTGGCTGGGTGGTGTGTGTGGCGTGGTCGGCAGGGGAAGCGGACCGAACTGCTATGTGTCCACACTGCCCATGAGGCCCCTCAGGATGCAGGGTGGAGACCTGGTAGGAGAGAAGGGGAATGGGCTGCGACCTCCATTTATACTTCTGCTGGGTCCCACGAGTACCCAGGATATTCCTGGCTTTCTATCACATCATGTTTTAATTTTTTTCAAAAAAATTTTACATCATTTTCCCCTAAATGTTTATTTATTTTTGAGAGACAGCACATGAGTGGGGGAGAGGCAGAGAGAGGGAGAAGATTCGAAGCGGGGTCCACACTGATGGCACAGAGCCCGATGTGGGGCTCGAACTCACGCACTGTGAGATAGCGACCTGAGCCGGAGTCAGACGCTTAACTGACTGAGCCACCCAGGCGCCCCCGTATCACATCATTCTTTAATTTACTCCTAGTGGTTTCTGCTGTCTGACACTTGTCGCCCCTGGTTTTCTGTCCCTCTTGCCAACTAGGATACACATCCAGCTGGAGCCGGGGCCTTGGGTTGCGTGGCTGGCTGCCTCTCACTTGGGGTCCCTCCGTCTCCTTGGCGAGGGGTGGGGTGTTCGTCTGTGAGAATGTCCCAGCGGGAAGGAGCCTTGGAGGGTCTTAATCCCAAACTGCCCTTTTACAGATGTGTATACTGAGGCCCAGAAGGGAGAGACCTGCCCGAAGTTAACCCAGTTGGTACGTGACAGGAGGGGGCACGTCCCAGATTCGGATGCCGACTCCTGAAGCTGGGACAGTGACTTTTTGGCCAGGTGACTGAGCGGCCCTAGCCCCACCCCAACAAGTGACTGGAACTCCTCCAATCAGGCAGCTTCCAAGTGGGAAATGTGTTAAAAATACAGATGCCCAGCCCCATTTGTCCCGTGCAGGATGCCTGCCGGGTTGCCAAGATGTCTTTGTTCCCAGCAAACACCACAACGAGGCGGGGGTGCCCAGTGTCCCGGGGATGGCGGGGGCATGTCAGGGCAACCCTAGGCTCCACAGCCCTCGGTGACAGGGAGTCCCTTCAGAGTGCTTTCCAGATGTTGCCCAGGCCCTCGATCCCTCTTTCGTGGGAGAATATGATGCCGTTAGGCCTGTCACCAAAGCCCCAGGGCGAGCTATTTGCCTTTGCACAAGCTCTGGCTGAGCAGCAGGGCAGGCAGTGAATGGACGTGATGAGGCCTCTCTCGTCGCCTGCTCACCCACTTGGGGCCACGTCCCCACCCGTCAGCCCCTCTCTCCCGGCTGCTGCCTCTGCTCCTGGAGGGCACAGTGCAGGACAGTGAGGGAGTAGCCACCTTCATTTGTCTGTCCTTCGGCCGAGATCCTACAGCTGTCACTGCACCTGGCCGGGAAAGCATGCAGTCTGGGGTCAGGAGACCTGGGTTCCGACCCCGGCTCCGCTCTAGGCAAGTCGCTCACGTTTCTGGGGTCCTCTCCCGAGGAGGATGTAAAAGGGAGATACGATCGTGATGGTGAAGGTGTCCTGAGAGCTCAGCCCCGCGTGTCTGCTTATGTGACTTAGCCGTGACCGTGCTGGAGGAAAGGATCTAACTCAGCCCCTGCTCTGAGCGGACCTCCTTAACCCACAGAACAAAGGCAACATAAAATATTTAGACGAATATCAGATGAATGGTGTGAACAAGAGAAGGCCTGCAGGAGAGCGTGAAATAATGACAAAGATAAAAACAGCTCCGAGTTGCACAGCACTTACTATGTGCCAGGCATGGCCATAAGTGCTTCCCGGTCCCACGAATCAGGTACTATTAAATAACGCCCCTTTTACAGACAAGGAAACTGAGGCACAAAAAGGCCACAGAACTAACCGGTGGCAGAGCCCAGACTTGGATCCAGGACCAGCCGTGTGAGCAGGTGCAGTGAGGTCAGGGAGTCCCCTCCCTGCGGTGGGGCACGCAGAGGCCATCAGGAAATTCGCTAATTTGCTAATGAATAGGATCGTGCAGGCCTTGTCCTAGACCTGAGGGAAGATAAGATTTCTTCCGACTGACAGGATGGCCCGGGACGGAACACAGCAGAGCAGGAGCGAGCATGCTGCGCGTTCCCAGACTCACGCTGAGCCTCTCTGTGCTGGGCACGGCGCCCCCGAGTGTTCCTGGGGTTCTCCGGAACCCGCCGTGCCCTTAAGCCTTGCTGTGTTGGGGGCTGGGACAGGTCTTCTGTCTCTGGCCCCTATCCCCCTCCCTGTAATGTTCTGCCTGGCTTGACACCCAGTAGGTGCTCACAGAATATGAACTGGGAGTAGGTGCTCGCAGTAGAGCCCTGGGAACAGGCTCTCCCAGGGAAGGAGTACCAGATCTCAGTGCTGCCCCTCCTCGCTCCAGCATGGCCCCCCCGTTTTCCCCCTCAAGATGTCCTAGCAGCTCATTCTCTCCTTTGAGCCCCGTGGGGCGGGAGCAGGGGGCAGGTAGGGACTGAGGGACTGTTTCTCGGGCAGTTGAGGATGATTGTCCTTGTGTCAGACCTTCCCCATCCCACATAGCCTTGTCAAAACGTCACCTCAGATGCCAGCTCCTTTCAGGTGTCCTCAAACCCTCCCCAGCAGAGGCCACCCCACCCACATCACCCAACTCATAAGTTATTAGGCCGTTGCAGGACTTGGATTTATTTTAAACTGTGGTAAAATATGCATACCATAAAACTGACCATTTTTAAAAATATTACTTTGAGAAAAACAGAGAGAGAGCGAGCAGGGGAGGGGCAGAGAGAGAGAGGAAGAATCTCAAGCAGGCTGTGCTATCAGAGCAGAGAGCCCAAGAAGGGGCTCGAACCCACAAATCGTGAGATCATGACCTGACCCAAAATCAAGAGTTGGACACTTAACCCACTGAGCCACCCAGACGCCCCTAAAATGGACTATTTTTAAGCGTATACTTCAGTAGTGCTAAATATATTCACATTGTTGTAAAACAGATCCCCAGGACTTTCTCATCTTGCAAATCTGGAACTCTATACCCATCAAACAGTTCCTCGTTTCCCCTCCCCCCAGCCCCTGGCACCCCACCATTCCGACTTCTGTCCCTTTAACTACTGTAGGTACCCCACATGAGTGGGATCACACAGTATTTGTCTTTTGTGACCGACTTATTTCACTAAGTGTAATGTTTTCAGGGTTTAATCCATGGTAGCAGGTGCAAGAATTTCCTTCCTTTTTTTGTTTAAAGGATTTTTTAAAGTTTATTTCTTTATTTTTGAGAGGGAGAGAGAAAACAAAAAGTACGAGTGGGGGAGGGGCAGAGGCAGAGGGAGGAAGAGAATCCCAAGCAGGCTTCGTTTTGTCAGCACAGAGCCCGAGGTGGGGCTCGATCTCATGAACCGTGAGATCACGACCTGAGCCGAAATCAGGAGTCGGATGCTTAACTGACGGAGCCACGCAGGCGTCCCAGAATTTCCTTTCTTTTAAAGCTGAATCATATCCCATTGTATGGATATTCCGCGTTTTGTTCACCTATCGACACGTGGGTCACTTCCCCCTTTGACAACTGTGAATAACACTGCTGGGGCTTTGCTTTTCAGATACACAAGACTGTGCCACGTTTTCATTTACGACCGGGTGCTTTCGGAACTTTTCTACAAAGGCTGTTCTTGTCTCCATTTTACAGTGGAGGAAATGTTACCCAGAGGATATGTCACCCGCCCCGAATCCCATAGGCAGGAGGCAGCGGAGCCTGACTTCGTTTTGTATTTTTATTTATAATTTTTATAAACATAGATATTTTTATTTTGAGAGAGAGAGAGAGAGAGAGAGTGTGTGTGTGTGTGTGTGTGCATGAGCAGGGAAGAGGGGCGGAGGGAGAGAGAGACAGAATCTTAAGCAGGCTCCGTGTTCAGGGCAGAGCCCGAGGCGGGGCTCGATCCCCCCGACCCTGGGATCACGACCTGAGTCGAGATCAAGAGTTGGACGCTCCACTGACTGAGCCACCCAGGCGCCCTAGCAGAGCCTGACTTTGAATTCATGTCTGCACCGACCCCCACATTTGGCCCTGCTTTCAGTTACCCCCCTCTCTGAAGGGTTTGTTTTCATCTCTTGTTCTGCTGGGGAGCTATACAGGAGGCACAGGCTGCCTCCGAGGCCAGCGGCCAGAGCTGGTACGGGACAGTAAAGCACAATGGTTAAGATCAAGGACTGAATTCACACTGCCCAGGCTCAAAAGTCGGCTCTTCTCACTTATCAGAGGGGTGAGCTTTGCCAAATTACTTAACCTCTCTGTGTCATGATTGATTAGTGATGTCTGCCGTGAGCTGGGGCTAGGAGGCATTTGCCTCGTGTCTGTCTCACGCACAAAAGGAAAAGCTTGCTTGAAACCACACCCCACCCCCAGGCTCCTTCTAGATTCTTGGTCTTGGGAGCAGCAATCCTTCCTACAGAACTGTGAGAACAGAGTGGCCCTGTCTGAGGATCTGGGCATGATTCACCCCCGGGGTATTTGGTTTCCATCAGAAGTGGGAGTGCCTTCCCTGGCTCACAGTCTGTTTACCCTGAGGCGGTGGGATTGGGTCCCCAGCCCTGGGCCAGCAGGCCCCAGGTGGGGAGATCCGAGCACCCGGGGCCCCTTCCCCACACAGTCCTTGGCACACGTTGCATCCGTGACTGTCCCTTGAGCTGTCGCTCGTTGCTGGAGGCCTGGCCACATCCCCAGCGCGTTTATAAGGCCCCTTGTGGTTCCTTCCTCCCCAGAGCGTCCGCGGCCCTCAGTTCTGTCTGCCTCTCCTTCTGGTCCCCTCCCTGTCAACGCAAACCTTCATCTGAGGTCCCGGGAGAGGCGGCGTGGGATCTCCAGTTTGGTGTTGCCCGGAACGGGACCCCCGCTGGCCCGAGTGGGAGAGGAAATGGGTTTGCAGGCCGTGCGGTGGCGGGCTTGGGTGCCGCGTGGGGCGCCTGTTGGGGGGTTCGGGCCGGACTCCGTGCCGCTCCGGGACGCCGGCAAAGGGCAGTGAAAGGGGCGTCTGTGCAGGCGTGCCGCTGTAGGTGACCGTGTGGTTGTGCGTGGCTGTGGGCGACGAGGTGACGGCAGAGAACACGGGTGGGTGAAGGCCTGAGGAGGTCGAACTATAGTGGTGGCGAGTCAGCAGGGGGTGACAGCGTAGGTGACCCTCCAGATGTCACCGTGAATGACTGACGGAGCCGTCCAGTGGGGCTGCGGGAGGGTGAGCCTGTGAGCGGGCGACCCCACGGTGGCCGACGAGGAGCCACCGAGAACTGAGGCGGACGGTGGAGAGTCGGCGCGGGAGCGGGTGACGGGTTGGCAGGCGCCGGGACGTGGGCTGGTCGGAGCCACCGGGAGGCCCTGGGCTTGTCTCCTGGGGACGTCGTTCGTGCCGGAAAGGCGAGAGCAAATGTGTTTTCTCTGCCTGTTGAAAATGATTCCGAACGAAGGGCCTCGCCTCCTGGCCGGCGCGAGCCTGACTCCGCTGTGTCAGAAGATGATCTTTCACAGATGCTGAAAAGTTAGGAAGTGTAATTATGGGGAAATTGCACTCAGGCAAACGAGTACAAGCCGAAGGCTGCCAGGCCCCATTCCTCACCTGAGCCCCCTGATTGTGGCCGACAGCCGCACATCTGTATGTGCTTTGCAGCCAAAAGAGGAAAGAAAGGGGGAAGCAGCAATGGTTCGGGGAGAAGAGGGGGAGGTGAGGGGACCTTTGGCTGCCCTGCCAACTGCTCCCCCAGCTTCCTCGGGCAGGAGCTGAGAGGAGGCTGAGGCCCGGGGCACATTCCTGGGTTCCGAGGGCCTTCGGGGGGCCATGCTCGCTCCTGGGGAGATGGGAGGAGCCGGGGCCGACTCCGGGGGAGGCGGAGGCCATTTCCATCCGAACTTCTCATTTCACTGGCGGGGAAACTGAGGCCCAGGTCACACAGTCAGTTAATGGTGCAGGCAGGATGCCACCCTCCCCGTCCTGACCAGCCGGGGCTCTCTTCCCACACCGCCCGGAGCAGGTGGGGGCGGGCAAGGGGTTGTCCTGGTGAGCAGCCGGGTACCCCTGCCCGCCGCCCAGCCTCTCAGGCAGAGCCACCCAGCAGCTCCCCGCGTTCCCGATTCCTCTGCGTCTTTTTCACACTCTGGATTCTGCCTCTTGGCATCTCCCTGCAGGGGAAGCTGGGAAGCTCCCTGGAGGGGGGCCTCTGCCTCCCGGCTTGCTGTGAAGACCACTGCTCTGTCACCCCGTTAGGACCCAGCTCCTGGGATGGCCCCTGGGATGGCCCCAAGGACTGGGAAACCCTTCTTGTTTGAACCATCCTGGGCAAACTCCTGACCACTGCTCCCTGGTATATGGAAACTATTCTTTCCATTGAGTGTGCTCCCCATTTCCATTCCTCTGGTAACAAGTCTCCCTGCCCCAAGCCTCAGACCTGAGCACAAGTAGACCTAGGTTGGGCCAATCATCCCACCATCCTTCTGGCCCCAGCGATTGGGTCCGGAGTGACACCACCGCCCCCCTCCGGCCCTGGCGTCCACTAAAGCTCTTCCCTGTTAAGGGAACCAGAGCAAGAAGATGCCTTCCTTCCCACTGGACTTGGTCCACTGGGAAGCTGGAGACTTGGGAATCCGAGGCCCTTTCTTTATCTTGTAGAGGAGCCCATTTGCGAGAGGCAAGAATGAGGCACATACTGACAGTTGGGGGACATAGGAGGGAGAAAATCAATTACTAGCATTTTTAACTCTAGATTTGGTCTTATCCCCATCCCCACAGCTATCAGTTGTAGTGGCCAATTTCTATCCTATTCCATTCTACTCTATTCTATTCTAGTCTATTCTAATCTAATCTATTCTATTCTATTCTATTCTATTCTATTCTATTCCATCCCATCCCATCCCATCCCATCCCATCCCATCCCATCCTATCCCATTCCATTCCATTTGGCTTTCAATGCATTCAGCCTGTGTTTCTGTCACTTGCAATCAGGAGACCTGATTAATGCAGCAGCCACAGAGCTGGAGCTTGGGTGTCCTGGGAGGTGCTGATGGGTAAGCATTACCCATTATTGGCAGCATCGAGGTGGGACCAGTGCCAGAGAGGAAGGTGGTCACGTCCTGGCTGGGGAGGGCTTAGTGGGGATGGTAGGGCATGATAGAAATTTGCTAGGGAGTAAGTAGGCGCAGAGGTATTAAACAGGAAGTCCCAACATGGAAGGAAAGGGGCAGCGTTCATGTCCAGCTGCAGCCACTGAGGGCATGCTTGTCTGGGAGAGAGAGAAGCGCTTCCCCAGGAGGAAAGGGCATCGGGGGAAGGCTGGCCTTCCAGGCAGTACTGGAGAGCTGGGAGGCGTGCCTTTACTGCCCGGCTGGGGGCGGTCCCAGGGTGCTCCTGCGGTAGCTGCAGAGGACGTTTCTTTACAGGGAAGGGAAGAGCCAAGAACACTCCAGAGAAGACCGAGTGGCACCAACTTCATCGCCACCCACCCAGGACCTGACTGGGACCGCACTGGTTTCTGGCTATCCTGGCTAATGGTTCCCAGACCCCTCATGAGGAGGGATTGGGGCTCACCTTGGCCGTGCACTTCCTTACCCTCAAGGAGGCGGTTGAGTGTCCTTCGTGGCATTTTGTAGGCCAGGTTCTGTTCTCCAGAGGGAGCGTGATGTGGGGGAAACATCAGTTTAGAGACACACAGATCTGGGTTCGAGTCCTGGCTCTGCCACTTTCTTTTTTCTTTCATTGAAGTTTATTTTTGAGAGAGAGAGAGAGAGAGAGAGAGAGAGAGAGAGAGCCAGAGGATTCGAAGCAGCCTCTGGGCTGACAGCAGAGAGTCCGATGCGGGGCTCAAACTCACGAACTGTGAGATCATGACCTGAGCTGAAGTCGGACGCTTAACCCACTGAGCCACCCGGGTGCTCCGTGGCTCTGCCACCGTCTAGCCCAGAGACCTTGAGCAGTTTCCTTAGTCCCTCTGAGCCTCAGTTTTCTCATCTATGAAATGGGGTACTAACATCTCCCCCACGAGGTTGCTGTGGGATTGGGTGAAATCACAGATGTGGTGCGAATGCAGTGAAGCGAAGGTGTGTACGTTTGCCCAGCACGTGGCAGGCACCCCCCAAGCCCCCTCCTTGCCCCTTGTGTGCTGTGATCTTAGCAAAGCCCTGAAGTAATAAGAACCACGTTAGTTGTCATTAAGGCGAGGTACCGAGCATCACTCGTCAGTACTCAGCTGGAGCTGCCCGAGCAAGGGGCTCCCCAACCCCTACAAACCAGCACTCAAGGCAGAAGCCTTGGGAAAGCCAGGCTCACCAAAAGGGCATGAGACTTGACCCCCTGAGCAAAGAGGAGCGGACTTGTGGACTTGCTGGGTTTGAGGCTATTCAACGTCATCAGGAGGCTGTGCGTTGGTGAATCTTGGTGATGGCGAGAACCTATACTCCTTGTCCACCTTGCCCTGCTTCTCCCTGCGCCAGTTCCTCTCATTCACACCTCAGCCCCAGGCACGCCGCAGCGGGGCTCTGCAACCTTCAATGGCTCCCTCTTCCCTTGGAATTAAACACAGCTTCCCTTTCCCTGGCGTTTCCTGCTACCCCCACCTGATCCCAAGTGCTATACCAGCCTTAGCTCCCTCCATTCTGCTTCCTGCCCCTCGTTCTCCGGTCCGACCGAACCACTCACTTTCAAGCACACCCTGTGCTCTCATCTCTCCGCCTTTGCTCAGGCTGTGCCCACGGCCAGGTCTGCTCTCTTTACCTTTCTCTGTCTGGAAACCTGATCCCTCCTTCACAGGGTGGGACGAATCTCATCTCCTTCATGAAGCCCCTCTTTATTCCTTAACCAGATGTGATTCTTTGCTCCCCCTTTCTGCTGAATCCCGTCTCGGGAAGTCCTTGAAGCCCGGCTTCACCACCAGCTCCTATGACAACACCCAGACCCCAGGAAGGGTCGGTCTCCCCCGCTCTGGGCCTGCAATCTGCTCTTCTCGGCAGGTTCCTAGGACGGCTTGTTCAAGTGTCTGTTCCCTCTACCAGAGCACAGGGACTGGCGCTCTCGGCCCTTGCCTATACCTCTCTGTGCCTTCCCTGAGGGCTCTGAC
This sequence comes from Panthera uncia, assembly GCF_023721935.1. Classification (NCBI taxonomy): domain Eukaryota; kingdom Metazoa; phylum Chordata; class Mammalia; order Carnivora; family Felidae; genus Panthera; species Panthera uncia. The sequence goes on along the minus strand of NC_064808.1, from coordinate 17,243,652 downwards.
GTGCTCCACCCCCGTTTTCCAGAATGATGGTTGGTGGCCCCAGAATGCTGGCTGTTCCCCTTCTCTGTGTCTTCCTAACATGCCTGCGGTTGGAGTCATGGCAGGAGCTCCAAGAAGAAGGGGCCTCATGCTCTGTCTGCCCTCCTGGGGTAAGTTACCTCCCCACCCTGAGCTCGGATGTCCTCAACAGAGACATGGACAAGCTGGCCAACATCATCTCTAACATTTCACCTCAGGCTCAAAGTTCTCCCAACAGGCTCTCAAGGAGGTAAAATGAGTCATGGTGCATATATAGTTAATATACTGGATTATATACTTGGAAGTTGCTAAGAGACATCTTACATGTTGTCACCTCCAAGAAGAGAAGTTAAGGGGCGCGTGGGTGGTTCCGTCGGCTAAGTGTCTGACCCTTGAACTCGGCTCAGGTCATGATCCCAAGGTTGTGGGATGGAGCCCCGAGTCACGCTCCGTGCTGAGCGTGGCGCCTGCTTGAGAGTCTCTCTCTCTGCCCTTCCCCCCAAACTTGCATGTGAACGTGCACGCACTCGCTCGCTCTCTCTCTAAAAAAGTTATTCACGCGACGGGTTGGGGGCGTTAGCTAACCCTATGGTGGTGATCACGTTGCAATACACGAGAGTATCAAATCAACATTTTGTCCACCTTAAGCTTGCACAACGTTACACAACGTCAATTACATCTCCAGAAAGCTGAAAAAATTTATCATGGAGGATAAACATCCGAGAGGTCGAATTCTCAGCACCTCAACAGGCAAGTAAGTGAAGCAGACAAGAATGTGCAGGTTGATGGGGGTGTTGACAAGGTTGATAAGATTTATGATTATCGTTTATTAGGTGTTGCTGTAAGCTAGGCACTTTGTATACTCTATCCTGGATCTCCCCAGTAAACCTTTGAAAGAATACTAAACCCCATTTTATAGATGAGGAAACTGAGGTTCAGAGAGGTGATGTGGCTTTGCCATTATCCTATCAGCAATGGCCATGGCACAACTTGGAGCCGGGCCCACCAGGCTCCCTCCCGTACTCCTCTGGCGCATTCCAGGCGGGCCGAGTGGCCGGAGCAGGCCCCGCCTGCCTCCCCTCCTGCCCTCTGCGGCTGTTTCGCATCCTGCTGGATTCCTGAGGTGTCAGGCCTCATTAGAGCCTGTGCCCCAGCGAGCGCCGAGAGGCAGTTGACAGGTATACAATCTGACCGCGGCTGCCTTCAAATCATCAAGCTGTCTTCAGGCAGGAACGTGCCGGGAAGCTGGGCAGAGGCCCCTGGCTTGGCTGCATAATCGGATGCACATTAAAAACATCTTTCGGACGCCTTTGCCTCTCTGCGTGCTCATTCTCACTCTCTCGGTTTGTCTTTTTCTCCTTCCAACAAAAGCTGATGAAGTTAGCCAGCGCTGCGAGCTCTCCAGCCCAAGCAGGGTCTCTCTGGCCAGATGGCTACCTGGGAGCGGCTGTCACCCTCGGCGTTTGGCTGGCATCTGGGTGAGAGCGCCTGGGATCTCGGGCCACATCTGGGCACCTTTCAACAGGGACCAGTAGGCTCTGGGGAGCGGGTACAACTGTACCTCATCCATCGGTAGAAAGCCCGGACCAGCCATCATCACGAGTGGCTGTGCACGAGTGCTTGACTTGAGAGCTGAACCCCTTTTTGGGTTTGAAGAGTTCCCCATCCTATGCATCAAGAAGGGGAGGAGAGCCAGCCTTCTGCCCAGAAGCTGAGAAAGCCAATCCTAGCTTTCCCAGAAGCCCTTGCAGCCCAGAAGAGGACATGTGACCGGGGCCAGCCAATCCCACGCTCCTGCCCAGCACTTGCTTCAGCCCAGGAGCAGCAGAGGGTCTGTCCCCAGAGCGGCCAGCGTCCTGTGGCAGGGCCACAGATGGCAGCAGCAGGCACTGGGTGCACAGGACAGTGGGAGGTACACAGGAAGCCTCGTTGGCACAGTTCTGCCTTGTTCTGATGTTTTCTGGCCCTAGATTTCCAGCCTTCCTGATGACTTTACGAGCGGCTGCTTTTCTGCTCAAAGCAGCAGAAAGGCAGCTTCTGTTGTTTCTAGCTAAGGTTCTCTGGCTAGAATTCATACGCTAGCTTATATATTTCTTATATGTTTCTCACGACAACCCTTGAGGTCCCTTGTTAGTCTCATTTTACAGAGGAAGAAACTACGGCACGGAGCGATTAAGTAGCTCAGGGTCACACAGTAAGGGTGTGGGCAGGGTGGGGATGCAAATCCAGGTCTGTGGACGTTAGAACCTGGGCGTCAACCACTTCAAAAACGAGCTTGTGGTGGGCTGAAGGACGCCCCTCCCCCCCAAAGATGTCTATGTCCTCATCCCTGGAACCCGGGAACACGTTACTTTCCAACGCAAGGGGGAATTCACAGATACGATTAAGGATCTTGAGAAGGGAAGGAGAGATTCTCCTGGAAAATTCGGGTGGGTCTAATGTAATTCTAGGGGTTCTTATGACAGCGAAAGATGTAAGGGCACAGTCAGGGAGGAGAGAAGATTCTACCTCACTGGCTCTGCGGATGGAGGAAGGGGCCAGGAGCTACGGAATGCAGGCAGCCTCTGGAAGCCAGCAAAGGCAAGGGGACAGGTTCTCCCCTGGAGCCTTCAAAAGAAACCAGCCCTCCTGATACCTTGACTTTAGCCCAGTGAGATTGGTTTTGGACTTCGGACCTCCAAACCTGTATGACAATAGATTTATGGTGTGTTAAGACACTAAGTTTGTCGCTATGTTGTTACGGTGGCAGTAGGAAACTCTAGGAGCTGCAAAAAGTTTTATATCCTTTATTTTATGTCCTTGTTGAAGGTGGGCTATTGAGAGAACAGCGCTCCATGGGAAGCCTAGCACAGCGCTGGGCTACGGGCTGCCGTTCAATATATCCGTGTTGCATAAAAAGACAAATGCATGCAGATTTCCTGATCCCCTGGCCTGGTTTCCAGCCAGGGAAGATGAGGCCAGTAATACATTATTCTAGCTAAGGCTTTGGCCCCAAGACCGAGGACGAGGCACTGGAAGCCAAGTGAATTACACATGTAGAGATTGGGGCTGACCTAGGTGCAAAGCAGACCAGGCTACCCGTCCCCCACCCCCTGCCGCCGTCTACGCTTTTGCCCCCTCACCCAGGCCCTCTGTGGCTTAGCGCTCCCACGGTGAGCAAAGGCCAAGATGGAAAAAGTGACTCAAAGAGAAGAGCAGGAGTTTGTTTCGTAGAAGACGCTTCCCTGAACCTGGGGGACCGTGCTTTGCCACTGCCCCTCTGTAGATCCCATCACCTTCCTCCTGAACACCGCTAATTGCATCCCAAGGCCAGGAAATCAACCCCACGAGTCTTCCTGGGGCCATCAGTTCTGTGCTTACCTTGGCCCAAAGATGCAGAGCCCAAAGGGCCAGGGCTCGATCCCAGTTTGGAGAGCTGTTCCATTTGCTTTTTGAGGTTCCTTGTAAAATCAGGCCCTCCTTGTAGGACAAGGGCCCACAGAGGTGGTCTTTGCCTGACTGCACCATATTGACCTCTTCCGATAACCTTCCCATGGGGTCAGAGCTGGAGGGAGTGTGGCTGGGAACAACCACCATCACGAACCTCTTTTGTGGTCCTGTTTCCTTTGTCTTCTTTCTGGGGAAACAGCACGTTCTTCAGGCATGTGTTTAAAAGCCCAGCTGTAGTCCCATCTGGCCTGTCGTGCCCAGCGGCTCGGATGGCTAGAGCTGTGCCCTGGCAAACTCCTATTCCTCCTTCAAAACTAAGCTGGCCAAATGCAACCCGTTATCCCGGAGTACGTGCTGGGTTGGGAAGATGGGTGAAATCGAAACAAAGGCTGTAGTTTAGTGAATAGGATTGCATCGATGCTAACTCCTTAGTTTTGATAAAGGTAGCATGCTTAAGTAGGAGGTTCATATTAGGGGAAGGTGGGGGAAGAGTGTATGAGAAGTCTCCATAACACCCTTGCAACTTTTCTGTACATCTGAAGTTATTTCAAAATAAAAGAATTCTTTAAAAAAAATTTTTTTTAATGTTTATTTATTTTTGAGACAGAGAGAGACAGAGCATGAACAGGGGAGAGGCAGAGAGAGAGGGAGACACAGAATCTGAAACAGGCTCCAGGCTCTGAGCGGTCAGCACAGAGCCCAATGTGGGGCTCGAACTCACGGACTGCGAGATCATGACCCGAGCCGAAGTCAGACGCTTAACTGACCAAGCCACCCAGGTGCCCCCAAAATAAAAGAATTCTAAAAAATAAACAGACAAAACGATTAAGCTGGCCTCGGCATGGCCCTGAGTGGAGGCCCCTGTGATATGTCCCTGCCCTGCCCATCTACATGCCATGTTCCTTTCTGTGGCTTAATTCATCCCACGATGCGACGGTCTTTCCCATTAGACCAGAAGCTCCTGAGGGAAGAGGCTGTGTCTTACTGCGCTTTCTGCATGTGTCCCAGAGCATTTGTTGTCCCAGTCACCTGCTAAGACAATGTACGCGCTCTCCATCTATGAACTCCTTTAATGCCCATGGCGACCTGGGGGGTAGGTACCACTGTCATCCCCATGTCACAGACAAGCAAGCTGAGGCGTAGGTCAAATAGTGACAAAAGCCACAAAGCCAGGAAGGGGCAGGGCTAGCACAAGGCTTTGGCCAGCCCGGGCTGCCTCGCTTCAGAATTCAGTTTCTAACCCCTCTGCCACCGGAAGCCGTGGAGCCTGAGGGCTGAGCCGACCAGTGGCATCACGTTAGCATCCCAGCTCTCTCAGGTGCCAGCCGTGTGACCCCGGACAAACTACGCAACCTCTCTGAGCTCAGTTCCCTCCTCTGTGAAATGAAGCTAAGAGTAAAGCCTACTTCACAAGGAGTAAATGAGACGCACCAAGTTCTCAGCGCGGCGCTGGGCATGTAGCAAACCCTGGTGATGGTGGTAGGTGGTAACCGCGGGGATAAGGATAAAGGTAGCAAATGGTAACCATGGTGATGGCTGAATGTGGTGATGATGGTGATGATGATTTAATGCTTGCTGACCGAGTGAACAATGCAGGAGGAAAAGGGGGCTATTATCAGTTTCTAGAAGACTCCAGACATGATAAACTGGGTGTTGGAGGAAGAGGAAATGGCAGCCGCAGGTCAGTGACCGTCCATCCGGAGACCAGAGAGGAGAGAGTGGGGTAGGAGCCCAGGCGCAAGGGAACGTGGCCAGCGGAGGGGGAGTGGGGGGAAGGAAAAAGCAAGCAAATCAGGCAGGGGCCCTGGAGTTGGTGAAAGGGCTTGGTCTGTTTGTTCCACAATTAGAAACGGGCTCTTGTCCCTGCCGGAGCAGGAAGCTTTTGTTTGGCAGGAGGAGGAAGAGCCGGGCCGCACCGAGAGGAGCCCCCAGTGCCACATGTTCTGAGTTCCTCCTACCACGCCTGCCAGAGCCCAGGTGGGCGTGGGGCCCGAGGAAGCCCTTGCCACCCAGCGAGTGGGGCTCCAGAGGCCGGGCACTACCACCGGGAGAGGTGACAGCTGTCAGCACCGAGGAGAAGAACATTCTGAGGCCCAAGAATAGCCCGACCGCAAGACAGGGAGGCGCTGTCTCTGAAGCATCGCCCTCCTCCCTGGAGCAGAAAAGACTGCATGTTTGGAGACCCCGAGGTTTCCTGGAACCACCAGGAGAAGAGGCTGTACCCCAGGTAGACCAGTTTCCCTGGTGGAGCCCCAAAGCCCTGCGCGTGGGGCCAGCGTCCTCGTGGAGGGGGGTCCACGGCTGTGCTGGTGGATGTTCTGTTGAAGGCACCCTCCTCCCACAGCTGATGTTGGCGACAAGAAAGCGAGACTTGTGCAAGCACCATTAGAAGACAGCGCATGCTTTTACTATGCACGCGAGACCCCGGGCCGTAAGGAAGTGTTGGCAGAGCCTGGATCCCACCGCAGACTTCAGAAAGCACAGGGAAACTTCAGATATACCCCAGTGCTTACTTACATCCTTGTGCGTTTGATGGTTTGCTTGTTACTAACACTTGAGTGCCTTCGTATCGGGCTCTGTTCTGGGAACAGGGAGGCGGGGTGCGGTGGAATGGCAACTAGGAAGGACCTCTGCTGTCCTGGAGCTTACATCTAGGAGGGGGACAAGAGACAATGAAGAAGGAGATAAAGACAGACAGGAGATACTTTCATATAGCAATCAGTGGCATAAAGATCTTAAGTGTGGTCATGGGATAGAGATGTCCAGGCCTGGGTATGGGGTAGCTGCTCCAGTTGGGTGGTCAGGGAGGCTTCCTGGAGGAGGTGACATTAGAACAGATCTCTCAGAGGTGAGAAACAGCCAGCCATGCAAAGATCGGGTGAAGGGTACTTTGGAGCACACACCCCATCAAGTTGCAAAGTCCCCGAGGAAGGAGCAAGCAAGGAAGGGGAGAGTGGCTGGTGTGAACAGGGGAAGGGGCACCAGATGGGGTTGGCGGGGTGGCAGTGGCTGTGTAGACATGGAGCCAGATAACTCAGGGGTGGGGGTGGGGGGAGCAATGCCAAGCGGCATGGGAAGCCACTAGAGAGCCATAAAGAGAGGCATGGTGTGATCTGCCTTTGCCTTCCAAAGTCCGCTAGCAGCTGGAGGAAAGTGGGTTATAGAGGAGCAGTGGGAGGAATCAGGAAGACTTCGCGGGTCCGTTTCAGTTCCAGCTGGGGAGGATGATGGCACGGACCAGGGAGGGAGAGCGCTGGGCAGAGTCAGGCTATATTCTGGAAGGTTGAGCCGACAGGCGCTGCCATGGCATGTAAGATGTCAGAAGATAGAAGGCAGAGGATTCAGATTCGGGGCTCGAGCAGGTGGCCGGATGACGACGTACGTTTGTTGCGGTGGGGGTGGGGGTGGGGGTCGAGGGAGTGCCACCTTCAACCGGAAGCTGCACATCAGGGCCAGACCCGGGTTTTCAGAGCATCGGGGAGGGTTTCAGGTTTGTGGAGCTGCCACAGGGTGTGGGGAGACTGTCGGAGAATCAAACCTCGACTCAAACACGACTTCTCTTCTCAGCTATTTTGGAGATAAACATGATGGTCAGTGATTCAGGGGAGAAAAAAGCGACCGTTCAGCCTGATGGTCGAGACGATCGCTGCTGACACTGTGTTCATACCGATTTTATTCCCAGCGGCCGAAAGGTGGAAACAACCCAACTGCCCGTCAACAGGGGAATGGAAAAACAGAATGTGGTGTGTTCGTACAGCAAAATACTATTCAGCCACCCGAAGAAATGAAATCTTGATAGATGCTACAGAGTGGGTGGGCCTGGGAAATGTGACACTAGGGGAAATAAACCAGACGCAGAAGGACAAATATTGCACGCTCGCTTCCATTAACGTGAGGTGCCTAAAATGAGCAAATTCAGAGAGACAGAAAATAGAATAGGCGTTACCAGGGGCTGGGGGGCGGTGGGCGGGGAATTTAAGGGGGAATTTGTATTTAACGGGTCTGGGGTGTTTTGTTTGGGATGATGAAAAAGGTGATGGTTACACCTGGGGCACGTGGCCCCAGGTCCGGGCAGATTTGTAGATCTGTGCCACCAAGAAGAGTGCCCCCAGGTGGACGTGCACGCAGGTGCACTTCTGTCTCTACCTGAGCGCCATGCCCCCTGTGGCCTTGCCTGAGCTCGGGTGGCCGCAACCGAATACGGTAGGCTGGGGGCTTAAAGAACACAGTGAGTTCTCACAGTTCTGGAGGCTGGGAAGTCCAAGATCAAGGTGCTGGTCAATTTGATTCCTGGGGAGAACTCTCTCTCTGGCTTGGCAGAACTTCTCGGTGTCCTCACGTGGCACAGAGAGAGGGAGGGAGGGAGCACGCACTCTGGTATCTTCTTATAATGACGCTAATCCTATAGGTTCAGGGCTCTGCCCTAATGACCTCATTTAACCTTAATTACTTCCTTACTCCAAATACAGCCACGCTGGGCTTACGGCTTCAACATACGGATTTTGAGGGGTCACGGTTCAATCCATAGTGGGTCTCAACCTCAGTGCGGCTTGATCCAATCTGTCCCCTTGCCCCCAAGTCAACACGTCCCTTTGACTTCTCTGTTGTGCTGGTGGCAGCTCAGTGCTCCCAGTCCTTCAGTGGTGGCTCCTCCCTCTCCCTCATCCCCATGTCCCACCTGTCACCTGCTGTCAGAGGGATCTTCCTAAAACACCAGTCAGACCATACCATTCCTTCTCTGTCTGCGTCATCCATGGTCAGACACCCCCAGTGGCTCCCCATTGCCAACCAAACCTTTCACCCTGGTTTTCACGGCCATCCTATAGAATGGTCCAAGCCTGTCTTTCCAGGTACTCCCGGTCCCCTGGGTAACTGTTATACTTTTTCCACACCTCTCTCCCCGTCTCTGTTCACACCATCCCCTCCACCTGCAATGCTCCACCCCCTCCTATCTAGAGGATTTACATCCTCCCAAATCAAGTTCAAGGTCAACATCCTCTGAGATACCTCTTCTGACTGTTCCAGCCGGAAGAGACCTCTCCCTCCTCGACGTCTTTTGTCCCTTGCATTCGTCAATGACCCCTTTGATAACAAACAACAGAAATGCAGTTCATGTTGGTGTAAATCCCTATGGGGAATTAATTGGCTCGCGTATCTGCAAAGTCCAGGCTTAGAGCGGGTCCTGGAAATGAAGACGTCAGGATTCTCTCACCTTTCACCACTCGACCCTTTTCTCTGTGGGGACTGCCCTCACTCTTTCCGGCTATAGGTGGAGTCCCTCTGGGAAGTGGGGGCAGAAAGTGGGAGAGTGGGGCAGAAAGAGGAGGGGCTCCTGCCATCCCAATGCAGTGTCCCCCCCCCCCCAAAAGAGCATCAACCTACACTCCTAGGGAATGGTTCTGACTGGCCAGGTTTGCGTCACGTGCCGTCCCCAACCGGCCCCTGAGACCAGGAGAATAGGATGCCGTGACGGCCAGACAAGAGTCACATTGCCAGCTGGTGGGCTGGAAGCATATGGAATATTGTCACAGGTACCTTACCAGTAATGGAGCATGAGAGAGGCAGCTTCCCAAAGGAAGGGACGTGTGGCAGACAAAAACAAATGTCTATCATGCCACTTGTCCTTGTTACATACCTTTTGTATTTGTGATTCCCTTTGCACGTGTCTGCGTGCATCTCACACGCCAGACTTGAACTTTTGGGGGACAAGAGAATGTTTCTTATTTTTCTCTAAAGTTCACACTAGGGTCTGACACATAAGTGCTCCACAAATACTACTAACTATGCATACAGTTGCCCTCTTCCCCCTACAATGACCTTTCAAACAGTCCTTGGTGGGGGAGGGGACATCGACTGGGGACTAGGGTCTTCAAATAGTGCTACAGGCTTGCTTACGAGTTCTGAGATATCGCCCGGGGGGTCCTCCCGGGAAAGACAATGAATCATCAGGCCTCTGTGTTGTTCCATTCCTGTTTTTACCTGTTCTGCATAAAATCCACTAGATTTCTTATACAAAATAATTTGAAGAAAGTGTTCTGTGTCTTTCCGAAAGTTTGAAAACCACTGTGTTGGGGGAGGGGGTTCCACGAACGGTTGTTTCTTTGAGCTGCCCTTCCCCGAAGATTTCCATGGTCAGATGAGCTGGGGAAACTTTGTTCGCTATGGCCCCTTTTGAAGATTAAAAAAAAAAAAAAATGCACATTAACGTATTAAATGCTCTGAGAAGTCCTGCAGTGAACATCTTCTTGGATTGCTTAGTTCACTGGTTCTCAAGATGATTTCATCATAAAGTCCTTTTGGCTGGCAATACCAATGAATACCCTGCAGAACCAGTGCGGCTTAGAAGCCAAACTGAGAACTTCCAGGCGGGGAACTCCCAAGGCCGCTTCTGGCCCTGCTGTTCTTGGGTCCATATGAGGAGTAGCTGAAGGACCTGGACACAAGGAGCCTGGACGCAGTCACAGTCTCCAAATCTCTGAAAGGCTGTCATGGGAAGAGGCGGCTGTTTTGCACAAATCCCTTCCCCTCCCCCGCCAGCCATGCCCGCCTTAAAAACCCGACCTCTCCTAACTTGCTGGCACATTGGGTCAGCTTTTCTTTAGATCGTTTTAGCCACGTGTCTAAAATCTTAAAAAGATGGGCCTCCATTGTTCTGGCCATTTCATTTCTGAAACTTCATCTGAAGGCAGGAATGGCGCAAATGCACAGGGAGAACACGAACAAAGATGTTCATCACGTATCGGTCGTTATCCCGAAAACCATCAGAATGTCCAGCATCGAGAACTGGTAAACAAAAATTGGGGGACAATGATGCCATAAAAGCGAGACAGCACTAGACACAACGTGAGGCGGTAAGGGAGACACAGAATGAAGACAGAGCAGGGAGCGAAACCGGATGTTTCTTGGGGCGCCTGGGTGGCTCAGTCGGTTAAGCGTCCCCCTTCGGCTCAGCTCACGATCTCACGGTTCGTGGGTTTGAGCCCCGCGTCGGGCTCAGTGCTGACCTCTCGGAGCCTGGAGCCTGCTTCGGATTCTGTGTCTCCCTCCCTCTCTGCCCCTCCCCTGCTCACGCTCTGTCTCTCTCTCTCTCAAAAGTAAATAAACATTAAAAAAAAAAAACACGGATGTTTCTTAAAATAATATTGATATTCGTGCTTCTCAGTCTACCTATCCTTGAAGGACTGCTTTGTGATTTCTCTTTGGTTACAACCCAATACTTTTGGCAAACACGGTGATTTGGCCATGTCAAATTGCAATAGAAGTTTCTACATGCTCACTCGTTTTTCATACTTTCTCTTCGTGAAACGGTTTGCAGACCACACTTAGAATTGCCCTGCTTCCCATCTTAGATAAAAGACTGGGAGGAAATGCAATACAAGGTCAAAAGTGATTTTCTCTAACTAGTGAGTTGGGGGTGATAATTCCTCTTCTTGTCTGTATTTTTAGCTTTGCTGGGATGAATATGCATTGCTTGATGGAGTAGGAGAGAAGGTGCTCTGGCACAGGGTGAGAAGCCGGGAGCCGATGGCCACAGACCAGACCCGTGGCTGCCTTTGGAGGACACATCGTGACTCAGCGGCTTCTTGCGGGCACAGCAGCAGAGGCCAAAGCCTCCGGTTCTCTTCTGAGTCTGGAGCATCATCCCTGGCCCCCATCTCTGCGGTCTCTGCCACTCCGTCCCCATCCGTGGGCATGGAATTTTCTGGAAACCCGGAGCAGCACGTACGTCACCTGCACAGCACAGCCCCGCGTGCCAACGCCAGGCCACCAGACATCCCGTCCGCGCATCCAGACCAGAGGCTGAGCCGCGGAGGAGGCATCCTGAGTCCAGGACCCTGCCAAGGCCCCGGGCACCGTCTGCTGGCTCCTCAGCCACGGGAGTTTTCCCAGGGACCTCCACCCTGCCGACCGCCAGCCGGAGAAGGAGGGAGGGAGGTCAGGGGCTGTACAGTTGTGGTTAGCAAGGCGGAGGGGGGGGGGGTGGTACGGAAAGGCTCTCCCCACCACCATTCCTGTGGGGTGAAGGCTGCACTATCCCCCAGGACAGGAGTCCCAGCTTTGTTGTCTCCTAAAAAGAAAAGCCAGAGATGAGTTTCCACATGCACCAAATGGAGAAGAATGTAAAAACCCCCCAGGGGCTGACAAAGCCTCTTCTTCTGTGGAACCCGGGCCCTGTGGATGCCCGGGGGCTAGGGGACCTTGGCAAACAAAGCCGTCTGCCTGGAGCCGCCACTCATTCTGGCCCCAAGAGGGAGGGCAAGCGACCTCGGGTGACTGTCTGTCTCTCTGCGCCTCCCCAACGTCAGGCACATCATGGTCATCAGGGCACAGATTCAAGGATTACCTACCCTCTCTGAGCCTCAGGTAATCAAGGAGGATGTACCAGAAAGTGACTTAGGGCTCACTTAGGTCAGAATCACCCGTAAGTGATGTGATAATTGCGGGTTCTTATATCTTCACGCCAGTGCCAATGGATGAGCCTGTCTGGTGGGGGCGGGTGATGCCTGGGAATCTGCCTTGTGAACAGATTCCTCAGGTGATTCTAACAGCAGTAGAATTTGACAGTCCTGACCTGGAGGATGTCTGAGGTCAATTTCGGGCTCTGCATGTGACGGTAAGGTAGCGAGCATTACCTGTCTCTCTGTCTGCCTCTCCACCCCCAGCCCCACCCAAGTTCCCTGTGCCCGACGAGAGGCAGCGGCGGAAGGCCAGGCACGCAGGGAGCCAGGGCTATCCCAGCGGCCACGGCAGGACGGCAATGGGTGAAGTATTGGAGCCTGGGTGGGGCCCCTGCTTCAGCCCACACTGTCCCGGTCTGTTCCAGACCCCTCCCTGTGCCACAGCTCTGGCCCGGGCACCTGACATCGCAGGCTCTGGAGAGCCGGCCGCTGGCCTAGATGTCTCTGCCCACACTTAGCTGTGCTAAGCTCACCCAGCCGTCCTCCAGGGGTGCTGCCGGGTGATGCCGAGGACGAGGTTTGAGCCAGATAAGGGCGAAAGGCTGGGCTGGGCTGGGCCATTCCATCTGTCTCCAACTTGGGAAAACAAGTAGAGTCCTAGAATTCTGGCTGGGTTTCCGGAGTGACCTGGGATTCAGGTCAAGTCCTTGGAAAGACACCAGCAGCAACAGTCACGTGGGGGGAAAAGAGCATCTTACAAAGTAGGGTTTATAGAGCAATCCCGTCTTTGGGAACACACGCCTTTCAACGAGCGTTTGTGCGTGCGAATCCGTATCTATATCCGTACGGACCTGGAGTGGAGCCAAGCCTCACAGGAAGAGCGCACAGTCCTCCACCTGACTGCCCTCTCTTCACACTCCAGCCACCAGTTTGCTGGTCCCCAGGGCTACCTTCACTTCAGACCAGCCGGCTACAAACTGGAGGTCCCCATGGACTCCCTTTGGGTTCATTAATTCTCTAGAAAGGCTCGTAGAACTCAGAAAGGCACTGTAGTTGCAATTAGCATTGTATGATAGCAGAAGGATACGCATTAGAAGAGACGCATGGGGCTCAGTCTGGGAGGGTTCCAAGCACCATGCTTCCCTCCTGGCATCCGTGTATGACACAATACTGCCAACAAGGAGCCCCACCAGAGCCTCAGCGTCCAGGGTTTTTAATGAGGCTTCATTACATTGGCATAAGGGACTGAGCTCAATCTCTAACCCCCGCCCCTCCCCAGAAGTTGAGCTGACATCACGCGGCTCAAAGCCCCGAGCCTCTAATCACACGATTGGTCTTTCAGGCATGGTCAGCCCCCACCCTGAGTCATCCCGTCGGCCTAAACTATCAGGTCTGGTCCGATGGGCACACCAAGAATAGCAAAGGCACTCCTGTTAGCCAAATGCTTTATTACACAAAATGTACGTGGCATAGAAAACAGAATGGAAGGGGATTCCCCAAAGCACGAGTGGTGCTTCCCGGAGCGCTGAAGTTCAGGATGTGGTGGACCCCGTGGGATCCATCCCTCTTCTTCTGGACACATAGTTAGACTCCATTTCCCACCCTCCATTGCAGTCGGATGTGGCCATGTGACTGAATTCTGTCCAATGAAACGTGAGCAGAAATCATACTTGCCTTTTCCAAGCTGAACCCATAAAACCTGCGGCACGGTCGTTGACCTTTTTTCCCACCTGCTGGCTAGAGACAAAGCACCCAGGGCCCTAGAGTATGATGGAGCCACAGAGAGGAGGATTCTGGGTCCTGGAATCATCCAGAAAATGGCCACGTACGAGACACCGTCATTGGATTTTTGCTTGAGCAAAAATAACCTATTATGTTAAGCCACTGAAATTTGGAGTTGTTTATTAACAGCAGGTGGCCTGCCCTCATTAATGCGTGGGCAATCTTCTTTTCTTCCCCTTGTGTGAATTTTCTTAACATTCTATAACAAATGAGCATTCTTTTTGTAAGAAGCAAAAACAAACACCAAAGTTATTTTTTAATGACAGCATACAAAACATTAAATTAGATGGTTAGAGTGGAGGGCGCCTGAATAATTTTAAAATGTTTTTGAAGAAAAATTTAATAGAAACGTTTGATAGCTCAGGAAAAAAAGCTTTGTTTTTCTGGAATCGCTAGACCCTGAGGGGCTCTTCCCCTCTCTCAGTGATCCACTCAGCAGGACTTAAAGTAGCTTTTCTCCTTACTGTTGCTTGTGAGCTGCCTCTGCTCCTACCCAGTCCTCTCTGACCCTCTGCCTGGGTCACTGTCCCGCCCAGCGCCTCCTGGGCATCCACCCTGACGGGTGCCTTAGAAACTTTAGAGTCCGAGACCTTATTATACCTTATATATGGGGAGACTGAGGCCCGGGATATAGAAGGGAACTTAGGCTAGGACCCCAGTCTTCCCTCCATCCACAGTGTTTCTCTGCAAGGTAGGTCCTTGGGTGTAGACAATAGTCTAGGCTCCTTTCAGACATCACCCCAAACTCACTACCCGGACGTTTTCCCCAAGAAGGAACTTTCTGGCCTTCTGCTCAATCTGCTGTGGTTTCACGGGGTAACAAGACACAGGTCTGCCCTCCCACCTCATCACTCCAGGCCTCCCCAGGGTCTGGGGCCCCAAGGGTCTACTTCCTGAGGATATACTTCCAGTTCAATGTTAAAGAACCCTGCTGAGGGGCGTCTGGGTGGCTCAGCTGGTCTGACTTTGGCTCAGGTTATCATCTCTCAGGTTTGTAGTTTCGAGCCCCACATCAGGCGCCATGCCGACAGTGTGGAGCCTGCTTGGGATTCTCTCTCTCTCTCTCTCTCTCTCTCTCTCTCTTTCTCTTTCTCTCTGCCTCTCCCTGACCTGTGCTGTCTCTCTTAAATAAACAGCAATTGGAAGCAGCAATCCAAAATCTGCAGCGTCGATCAGCGGGGTAGAGACCCAGGGACTAGCCATTCTTGCGGTTCAAGTACCAAGGCCGTCTTGTGGCAAAATTTCCTCTTGCTTAGGGAAGATTCATCTTTTCTTGTAATCAAGCCTTCAACTGATTAGATGAGGCCCACCCACATTATAGAGAGCGGTCTGCTTGACCCAAACGCCACCAAATTGACTCTTATTTCATCCGTCAACACCCTCACAGAAACCTCCGGAATAAGGTTTAACCAACGATCCGGGCGCCGTGGCCAAGTTGGCACATGCAATTAACCACCGCAGGATCCTTGAAAACCCAGCCTGTAGATCGGTTTTTCCTGACACCTAAGACCTCGTACTCCAGGAAAGTCTGGGACCGTGGTAATCCCAGCCACCTGGAGCATGCCACCTGCTGGGTGCCACAGCGGACTCCTCGCATCAGTGTCTCCACCGTTATTATCATCACCGTCATCGTTCCCATTTTACCGAGCACGCGCCCAACGTTCAGAGTGACTCAGCGACATCCTTCTGTGGCCGAGAGGAGAGAAGGCTGGACTTGAGCTCAGACACGGAGGCCAAAGCCACGCGCTTTCGGTTACACCGTGCTGGCTCTCTTCAGGCGAACGCAGAAGCCTCCACAACACGCACGGCACCGTTCTGGGCATTGATGGGCACCCACTCACGGAATCCCTCGGACACCAGTCCCTCTAAGCCCCCGTGTGACAAATGGGAAGAGCAGGGCACAGGGTGTGGCAATCCTGGCAGCCCAGCAGAGCCCGAGGCTGGGCCACGGCCCTGTCCGGCCTCCCTCCGGTGTCCCTCTGTCCTCCCCTCCCCACACATACTTTTATCTCGTTATTTTTAAAAAAATATTTATTTATTTTGAGAGAGAAAGGGTGTGAGTTGGCGAGGGGCAGAGAGAGACGGACAGAGACAGAGAGACAGAGAGAGGGAGAGCGAGGATCCCAAGCAGACTCTGTGCTGAGAGTGCGGAGCCCAGTGCAGGGCTCGAGCTCGTGAACCGTGAGCTCGCGACCTGAGCGGAAACCAAGAGCTTAACCGACCGAGCCGCCGGGCGCCCCACACATACTTTAAATTTTAAAGACATTCTATGGAAAAGAAGAGTCTGAGAAGCGTCAGGCTCCAGCTCTCTGCATCCCCCAACACCCCGAGCCTGAGCCTCTAAAACAAATGCCCTTTTTGTCACTGCGGCCACCAGTGTTTAGGGGCTCTGCCTCTTGCACTGTCACCTGCCCATTTCCTCGTATCCACAGAATCGGCGTGCTGTCACCCCTGTGGCACTGTGTCTCTCAATCTGAGGATTTCCCCGGGTGTTTGCCAGCTCCCCCAGATTGTTGGGGGTCACTAGGAGTGAGAATTTTCCAGGAGCCAACAGGGGGCCAAGTACGGGGCTCGGTTTGAGCCCTCTGACAACCCTGCGAGGTGGGCACTTCATCGTCCCCGTTTCACAGATGAGGCAAGTAAGGCACGGAGCCATCAGGGGAATTGGCCAAGGCTGTGTAGCTACTGAGCGTGGCCCAGTTCAGGTCTGCCCGATGTGACAGCGGGAGCTGGTCCAGGAGCTGGCCGGGCGGACTTTTAGGAGACGTCAACTGAGGTCCTGCTGCGTGCCTGGCCTCAGTGTGCGCCAGGAACCTAGGTATGTGTGAGAGGCAGGCCCTGCCCTCCTCTGCTCGCGGTCTGGCCAGGCAGCATAAAACTATCTTATCTAACAAGCAAGCGGCTGGCTTGCGTTGCGATCCCTGGCCAGCCTCCAGGTCACAGCTTCCCAGCCTCAAGCTTGGGAAAACAGCTCCATTTACGAATATTTGGACCGCGGAGCATTTCGCCCCACTCAGCCTCAGCTTGGGCCTCAAAATGAAGCCTTCCGAAAGGGACCCAGGACAAGGCTACAGGCGGAGAAAGGGGAGGTCTCTGTTGAAATCATCGTTTTCCCTAATGGTAACTGCACACCCCCATGCCCCTCCCCACCCCAACTCAGCAGGGCTGCTGGTGGTCTGGAGCCCCGAGGGGGGCAGGATTTCCAGATAGCAGGGCTGAGCTGGTGGGGTACGCCCCCATCAAGACCCCAGGCCCCTCCCCATGACAACAAAAGGCTATTCCCTTTCCCCATAACTCCCTCCCTGTTCCTTTCCCACCCTCCCGGTTCTGCCAGTCACCGCTGTGGCCCTCCCTGGAGCCCTGCGGCGTGGAGAGCAGGTGACCTGGGAGTAAGGGTCTAGCTGCGTGGTGACCGGGCTAGTTCTTCCAGAGGGGGGTGCCAGGTCTTGCCGGGACAGAGCTGCGTCTGAGCCACGAGTCTCCCCTGAGGACTCACAGGCAAGAGGCAGAGCTGTTCAAAGCTGCCAAGAAACAGGATTCATTCACTAGTCAATTACCGAGTCCCTATTCAGGGCCAGCTCTGAGCTGAGAGGTGGTGAGAAATCACACTGATAGGTGGGAATTAAAACCAAGGAAGTGCTGAGGACAGGAGGAGCTTGATTCTACGACCCTTGAAACGAAGAACCAGATGGGAGTCTGGGAAGGCTTCCTGGAGGAGGTGATGCATGGCCTGTGTTTGGTCACATGAGTAGGAGCTAACCAAGGGAGGAGACAGGAGAGTGAGAATCGCAGTTTGGATGGGCAGGGAGGTTTGGAGGCAGTGAAAGAAGTCCTGGTTAGTGAGAGGACAGAGATGAGGGGGAAGGTCATAGCGGATGGGCTAGAAAACCATGGAGGAGGGAAGGGACAGGCAGACCAGGCTTTGAAAGATATATTAAAGGTCACAGAGGGGCATCCAGGGTCTTCACCAGAGTCCATGTGCCTAGTGGGCAACTTGCCTAATGCCCAGGGTGTCTAATGTCCATCTCTCATGGGAGGATTTTTCATTATTTATTTTATTTCTTTTTGGCCATTCTTTCGTGTTGTTGTTGTTGTTGTTGTTGTTTTAATTTTTTTTTTAACGTTTATTTATTTTTGAGACAGAGAGAGACATAGCATGAATGGGGGAGGGTCAGAGAGAGAGGGAGACACAGAATCGGAAACAGGCTCCAGGCTCTGAGCTGTCAGCACAGAGCCTGACGCGGGGCTTGAACTCACGAACCGCGAGATCATGACCTGAGCCGAAGTCGGCCGCTTAACCGACTGAGCCACCCAGGCGCCCCTGTTGTTTTTTTTTTTTAAGAAAATGTTAAATAATTTAGCCAAGTGCTGAAAAGTTGTTGAAAAATAGAAAAATGTTTTTAAACACAACAGTTGTAAAAAGTCTTATTATTTGTGAAAGTTGAATTATGAAAGCACTATTGAGTGTAACCGTTCGGAGCAGACAGACTCGGGTTTGAACCCCAGGTCTGTCCTTCATAAGCTTCCGCTTTCCCAGATTCTGTTCTCATGGGGGGGGGGGGGCGGGGGAGGGGAACGTATCTATTTCACAGGATTATTGATACGTTAATGGAACTAGCTTAAGCAAAGAGCAAGCACATTGTATTCAATTAACTATAGTTACCATTGTTCTCATTATCACCCATGAACTCTCATTTCCTGGCATCAACAAACCTGTTCCAGCCCCTGTATTTCTCATCTGGAAAATAACCTCCCCACGTAACTAGTATTTTTCAAGCCAAACTTCTAGAAGTCACCATCGAGAGCTCACTTTTCTTTTTTCTTTTTTCTTTTTGCTTTCTTTTTCTTTTTCTTTTTTCTTTGTCTTTTTCTTTTTCTTTTTCTTTCTTTTTTCTTTTTTCTTTTTCGTTTTTCTTTTTCTTTTTGCTTTCTTTTTCTTTTTCTTTTTCGTTTTTCTTTTTCTTTTTGCTTTCTTTTTCTTTTTCTTTTTCTTTTTCTTTTTCTTTCTTTTTCTTTTTCTTTCTTTTTCATTTCCATTTCCTTTTCCTTTTTATTTCTTTTTCTCTTTCTTTTCTTTTCTTTTCTTTGGGGACCGTGCAGGTTTTTTTTTTGGAGAGTTCTTTTTTTTTGCTCTCCAGGGCTGATCCACATGTAAATGGCACCACTTTCTAAATCTGCCGCCATGTCTGCATTTTCCCCATCCCTCTCCTTCCAATTCTCCGTCATCACCCCCTCAGCTCCCTGCACGGTCCCCTAAGTGGTCTCCGGCTTGCCCCCCACCTCCCCAACCACCCACTCTCCACTGCATGGCCACCGTGACCCTCATATCCTCACGGCTCTGGATCCTTCCTAACAATCGAGCATAACTTAAATTTCAGCTCCTCAGGTAAGTGTCTCCTGACCACTTGTCTTAAGTCACTCCCCCTACTCCTCACTTTCTATCCTTTTACCTTACCTGTAGCCCTTCCGACTATTTGAAATGATCTTATTCATTTATTTGCTTACTTGCTGTTGCCTAGAAGGTGAGTTCCTTGAGGGCAAGGGCCCCTCTGGCTTATTACTATATCCCCAACACATGGTAAGGGCTTGGTAAATATTTGTCAAAGGAGGGACTAACATCAATACTGGTCATACTGAATTAATTTGGAAATGCCTCCAATGTCACCTCCTCTCTGAAGCCGGCTCTGATTTCCCAGGGCATTTTGTGCCTGTGTCTCCTGGCTAGCTGCCTTATGGTTGAACTGGAACTAGACCAGTGGGTCCAGAGCTGCTGGTAGGAGCTGCAGGGTTTCTCTGGGAGAAGCGCTGAACCCCGTTGCCTCAGAGGCCTGGAAACATCGCCCAGAAACAGCCTAGCACAAGCAAGGAGCCCCATCCCCACCTTGCGGCTGAGGTCAGGGCCCAAAACTAGCAACAATTTTCAAAAGAGGGAGAAAACTCCAACCACCGACCACAACGTAATAAAATGAGAGAGCCACCCAGAGAAAATTTGCATTTTAAAAACTGCGATCTTCCAGGGCTTGGTTTTACCAACTCAGTGTCTGGTTGCTGATCCATAACTCAACTCCTCACCCCGTATGTGGAGCCTCCCCGGCTGCCTCTGCCTGGCCGGTCTGATATCCTGGGGCTGCCTGGAAAGCTGGGAGCCCCTGACTTTTTGAGATGGAGAAAAAAGAGACAGCAAACTCTGGTTGATCTGGGCTTGGGATGTGGAGGTTATTCTGGGGTTTTGAATAAGGAACAGATTTCCACACTACTATGGTGGCTGTGGGTAATGGCCTTTGGCATCACTGAATTCAAATCTTGGTTCCCCAACTATAAGCTATATGACCGTGGGTAATTCACCCAGCCTTTCTGTGTCTGTTTCTTCGCCTGTAAAATGGGGCTATAGCAATTGTGCCCACCTCTAAGAGATGCCTTGAAGATGAAATGAGCGAATGCATATAAAGTGCGACGGTTGTCTACCCACAGTTTCAGTGTTTGCTTTTAATATTATCCTTGATCCGCCCCGATCGACTTCCCACAACACAATCTTAAAGCAAGTCATGATAAAATTAGATCTCAAGCAATTGAAGATGCCTGTTACCGCATTGCCCTTTCGACAGGCAGGTGCTACGTCGGGAGTCTCGTCAGCCAACCTGAAAGTTTAGAGTCCTAACTTAGATCATCAGAAAGAAAACATACTCGACCCGATAGGCCATTTAGGACTAAGACCAACCCTGTGTCTCCCTCCTCTCCTACAATCTAGCATAGAGAATAATCTTTCTGAAGCATAGATCCAAGAGGCAAGAAGATTCTTTTCGTCCACCGGCAAAGAGCGAGATAATTCATGGAAAATCTGTTATAGACAATAGGACAGCTTGGTACGATGTTTAGTTATGAAATAAGTGTACAAAGCTCGGTAGCTTTCTTATAGAGCAACAATAACCAGTATAATGGAAATTAAAAATCTGTCCACAGAGGCAAGAATAATAACAATAATAAATGAAGTGTTGGGAATAAATTCCATAAAAACGTGTAGGCTTATATGAAATGTATGCTTATATATTTATTATACGCGGGTTAACGATCTGGGTCTTGGCCACTGAGGGGCATCCAAGGTCTTCACCTGGGTCCATTAAGCAACTTGCTTAATGCCCAGCATGTCTAATGTCCATCGCTCATGGGGGGATTTTGACATCCACATGGACTCATTATTCATTTTATTTCTTTTTGGCCATTCTTTCGGTATCTTAAGACAATGTCAACACCTGTGACATATACATGTAAAATCCCCAAAAGCATAGAAATGAGGACTTGAAAAAATAAAAACACACTGTAGCTTGTTCTTGTCTGGAAGGACCCAAAATTATACAAATGCAAATTTTCCTAAAAGGTATCAAAAAACTCAACCCAATCTTAACCAAAATTCCAGCATGTTTTTTTTTTTTTTTTTTTTTTTTTTACTTCTGGAGCCTGACAGCACGGTCCTGAGTTTTACCCAGAAGAATAGGTAGAAGAGAAGAGACGTCTGGGGCCAAATGAGAAAAGAGGGAGAAGTTGCACCAGCAGATATTGAAACACACTGTAAGGATGGACAGTACAGATGCTTGGATGCGGGATCAAAAACAGGCAGGTCAGTAGAATGGAGCAGAAAATGCCACTTCATATGGAAACCTAGGACACTGGAAGAGACTTCTAATCAGAGGCGAAAGATGTATTATTTCATAGATGATGTGGGCAACTGGCTGGCCATTTGGGGGGAAAAAAAAAGATGGATTCATACTTCTCTCACCAGAATAAATTCCAGATGGAATAAAATTTAAATGGAAAAACCCACACCATAAAAGTATTAGAAAAAAAAAAAAAACTATGGAAGAATATTTTATGAGGATAAAGCCTTTATAAAGTGGCAAATGAGACCCAGAAGCCTTAATGGAAAAGATAGGCAGTTTGAGGTTTTACAGATTTTATAGTAAAATACGTTGCAAGTAAAGTTGAAAGACCAGCTTCGCTTGGGAGAAAATAGGACAGAGGTAGATTTCCTCTCCGTAAGATAGAAAGAGCTGCTACAAATCAATGAGCAAAGAAAAAAGCAAGGAGCCTGAACAACATTCAAAAAAATGATCAATCTCTCTAATAATAAAGGAAATGAAAATTGGAACAATGAAATGTATTCTCCCCACGACACTGACAGTTTGCAAAGATCAAATACTCAGAGTTGGCTAAGAGGTTGGGAAACAGGCGTTTTCATTCGCTGCTGGTGGACGTATAAATTGGTTCAAGCTTTTCAGAGAGAAATTTGGCAAGATCAACAAACATTTTAAGTGTGCCAAATGTGTAGAATATGTCTCCGTCCTCTTTTAGGCTCTTAATACCGATCTTTCCCTGGGAGAACAGCTGTGGTGTGGTGGGCACTGTGGTGAGTCGCCCAAAGCTCCCTCCAGCTACTGAGAAGATTGACGGCTGAGGGCTCACAGCTGTGACCAGCCCCACCCAACCACCCAGGGATTGCTCTTGGCGGGAACGGAACATCTTGCCCAAGGTCATGCTGGCCTCCTGGGGCAGCCTGCGGTCCAATGACTGGTTAAGGGAGGTACTTGAAGATCTAAGCTTGTAGCCCCAATCTGGGGTGACTCTTCAGGGTTGCTCTGGCTCCGGAACTCCCTGTGGGATGGGCCGAGGCTTCTGTTGTGTCTGCATTGCAGCCCATTTCTTCCTGGGCCCAAACGTGCTTCCTGTACCCCTTTCCGACGTTGATGTTGAGAACATCTCCCAATAAACCTCCCACAAGCAAATCTCTGTCTCAGAGCCTGATTCCCAGGGCCCCTGACCTGTGACGTTGGGTGCCATGAGTGATCCAAGAAGGCAGACTTTATTCTTTTTTAATTTTTTTTAATGTTTATTTATTTCTGAGACTGAGAGAGAGACAGAGCATGAGTGGGGGAGGAGCAGAGAGAGAGGGAGACACAGAATCCGAAGCAGGCTCCAGGCTCTGAGCTGTCAGCACAGAGCCTGACGTGGGGCTCGAACTCACAGACCGTGAGATCATAACCTGAGCCGAAGTCGGATGCTCAACCGACTGAGCCGCCCAGGCGCCCCAAGAAGGCAGACTTTAAAGTGGGGTCTCGGGGCTGGATTATTTGACGCCTGACGGCAGTGGGGACCCATCACTGTTGGTTTGTGGAGCGTTGGCATCACTAGTCTTTGACTAGTGGTGAACTAAGATGACTCAGACAATGTCATGGGAGTTTGACAAGTATGGGGGAAGGAATTCTAAGGACAATGGAATTGAATGACTGTTGCTAGGGCAACAGATACCCTGGAGATAGACACGGCCAGGCTGAGGGTGTTGAATCAGCAATGAAAAACTAATTGTGAAAGCCAGAGGGCCTCTTTGGCAGCTGAGGGCCAGAAGGCAAGAAAAGCTGAGGATCTGGTCCAGGACATCTATGCTTAAGAATAGAAGAGCTCCAGGGGCGCCTGGGTGGCTCAGTTGGTTAAGCGGCCGACTTCGGCTCAGGTCATGATCTCTCGGTCCGTGAGTTCGAGCCCCACGTCAGGCTCTGTGCTGACAGCTCGGAGCCTGGAGCCTGTTTCAGATTCTGTGTCTCCCTCTCTCTGACCCTCCCCTGTTCATGCTCTGTATCTCACTGTCTCAAAAATAAATAAAATGTTAAAAAAAATTAAAAAAAAAAAAGAATAGAAGAGCTCCAGGGCAGGAATTGCTATGAAAAGCCAGAGTTTTGTGCAGGAGTAAAACCCTGAGACATGAGGTGGGGATATCTGGATTGATACACATGAAAATCTTCTGTCCCCAGATGACCTTGAATCTTCTGACCATTGTTTGCAGGCAATGAAGAGGTGTCTGACTCACAAAGCAATATATGCCTTCCTTAGGATGTCCCCTTACTTTCCCTCCTGACCTTCAGACCAATAACTAGGACTGATTCACAAGATAACTCAGGCAGGCAGAGGTGTGCGGGACCTGCGAGAGGAGGAAGTCACCGTACTCTGAAGGAAATAGCCGGCCAGAGTTGGTTAAGAGAAAATGGCATCGCTAGGGTTGGATAGGCCACCACCACGGTATTTCTTAATCTATACAATTAAATTAAGGAATTAATAATCAGGAGTCTGAGAAAAGCCACCTAAATAAAAAGCCATGATCCCTTGACCAATTTCTGATCCCGAGTCAGTTTTCACATCTAGAACCCATTGGCTGAAGAAGAGGCTGGGTCTCCAGAAGGAAGGAGCCTGTAATCCCAGGGCAGGTGGATACAGAAAGGATTTCCCCAGCCCTTCCACCAAAGGGACCTACAACCATGCGCTTGGGTAATTGAACATTGGAGGAAAGATTTGAAGACTAAACATTTTGAGGACTATGAAACACAAGAGCATGGCATTGACATTGATACTCAAGGACTCAGCATCATCACGGGCTTTATGTTAGAGTGGTGGGAGGCGTATGAGAGCCAGGCCCAGCTTACGGTGGGTCCATGGGTCCATTGTGTTACTCAGACCATTTTCCTGGTCCCCACATTTCTCACAGGAGTGTCCATACTTGGAAGTTGGCAGAACACTTTGGGTCCTTGGCATATGGAGTAAGACCCAAGTGTAGACTTTGGAAACTGACCTCCTCACCCTGATTAAGATGGTCAATAATAAACAATATTGACTCCCAGGGTTGAGAGGGATGGATGAGGGATGACAGCAATGAGTGCTGCTTTTGAAGTCCTGGTCCCCTACAAAATCCGGGGAGATCCTGAAGGATGACAATGTGCTACTGCACATCGCACTGGGTGACAAGCCCCTGTCACAGCCGTGTCAGATGTGGCTTCTTTGCTAGAACCGACCAGAGGGGGCTCTAGGAAATGGTATATGACCCTTGACATGGTGAACGTATTATTTTCTATCAAATAGGAGGGTCAGGGACAGTTTGCATTCACTCAGTAGAAGCCACGGTCCACATTCACCGGGACGGCATCAATGTTAACCAGACAAGATCCAACAGTAAGTGGCAAATACCCGGGAAACCTTGGTACAACATGTGCTCCAGAGAGTGGGAGGTGGTTTTCGAAGGTTCACGAGCCACATTAGTGAAGCTTGGGGGTCCAGTCTGGCCCTGGTCTAGAGCATCCCAGGACGTTTCCTCTGAAGTAAAGGTCAGATTATTGCATCGCACGCCTGTCACCACTCAAACAGAAGTGCAGCGTCCCGTAGGCCTCTTCAGGTTCTAGAGACAGCGTATTTCACACGGATGATATGGATGGTGATCTGGATGATACGGAAAGCGGCCGGCTTTGAGCAGAGACCAGAGCAGGATGGGTCTGTAACAGATCCAGACTCTAGAGCAAGCAGCCCAGCTGCATGGGCCATATGACACATCAGACTATGTGGTGTTGGAGCTCTCCATGGTGGGGAAAAAGTGCTGTGTAGATTTTACGGCCAGCCCTGATAGGAGAATCTCAGTGTAGACCTTTGAGGGTTTTGGGGCAAGGTCATGCTACCTGCAGCGGAGAATTACACAGTTTTCAAAAACAGCCCCGGAAACGATGCTGTGTACTGATAGAGCACCTGACCATGGGACGTCAGGTCTGTCTGCAGCCACAGCTGCCCATCACTAGCGGAGTTCGGACGATATTGCAAAGCCGTGAGCTGGCGTAGGCCCCACAGGGCCAGACGATGCAAGTAAGCCATCCAAGCTGATAAACCAGCATCATCTGCCATTGTTCCACCGGCACCCGCAGCTCTCACCCTGTGTCCATATGCAGGATCCCTTACAAACACCTGACAGAGGAGGAAAAAAAAAATCACAGCTGGGGTAGCTTGATGTTGGGTGCAAGTGACAGATAGATCCCCACTGCATTCGGCCTCACTCAGGGTTAGCACTGAAAAACAGTGCGGAGGGAAATTCTCCCCTGGACAGTTCTGGGCAGTGACCTGGCAATCCACTTAGTGCAGAAAGAGAAGTGGCCCAAGGTTGGAATAGACACGGACCCCCGGGCCGTGGCGGATGGCTTGACTGCCTATCCAGAAGCCTGGAAGGAGCACATTTGGAAGACTGGGAACAAGGAAGTCTGTGGAAGAAACATGTAGATGGATTTAAGGGCATAAAGTGTGACGATCTTTCCATCACATGCTAATACCCGCCAGAGAGCATCCGCCTCAGAAGAGGCACTAAATGACCAAGCAGAGAGAATGACTCAGCCAGACGATGTCGGCCAACGTGGTATTGGCTGCAGCCGGCACTCAAACAGAGGAATCACGGTGGCAGGGGTGGGGGCTGTGCTTGGGAGGGACCCGCTTCTCAAGGATGGCCTAGCTATTGCCACTGCTGAATAGCCAACGTGCCAGCGACGGGACCGATGTTGAGCCCCTGATGTGGCACCTTCCCTCGAGGAGACCAAACAGCCACTCGGGGGCGCTGGATCCCTCTATCCAGGAATGAGCAGATCTATCTTGACTGAGATGGGCACAAACTCAGAGAACGAGCTTGTCTTTTCTGCCTGCAGGGCTTTGCCAATACCTACTAGTTATGCAGGTTCTAGCTGTGTGTTCACGCACCCAACGGGATCCCACGGAACAGTGCATAGGATCAAGGGACCCCCTTTAGAGCAAAGGAAGTACAGCCACCTTCCGCCATCTTCCAAGCACATCATTCCAAGCTGTTTTCATCATCACATTTTTCTGACTCTGGTCCTCCTGTCTTTCTCTTATAAGGACTCTTATGATCAAATTGAGCCCACCTCAATCATCTGGGATTCTCTCCCCGTCTCAGAATCCTTAGGTTAACCACACCTTCAAATTCCCCTTTGCCATGTAAGGCAACATATTCATGACAGCCAAGCATGAAAGCCTACCTATAGTTCTTTGACACACTACGGTTTGAAATCTAGTGATCTGAAATCTAGTGTCTGATCTTGGCCAGGACCGAGAACAGAGCAAGGCCATGTTGATTTTGACCAGTCCAAAGGCTAATGGTTTGGTGAGAGCTGAGGGGTGGCGATGGCAGGGACCCTGGGCAGAGAGATTAGCCCAGGGTCTCTGCACAGGGTGGCGATGGAAAATGTGATACGCAGAAGCTGACGGGATGACACTGTTGCCTTGGTAAGAAAGCCTTTGAGCCAGAGTCCGTGAATAGACCCCCACCTCCTTGCCATCGCAATTAGAACACAGGAGAAACTATTGCTTCTGAGAGCCAGAGCTGCATCAAGGGGTCATCCTCAGGGCCTTGTTCTGCAGCTAGAAGGTGGGGTGATAAAAAGGATCCTCCCTCATGGTGCTGTCACAAGCATCCGTGAAGAGTAGATGTAAAGGGCATCAATCACATGGTGCCAGGCACGTCGTGGGGCTCAGGGAGTATTAGCCGTTGAGACGGAGGCAGCCCTGTGTCCACCAAGATCCATGCTGCCCTTCCAGAGTGCAGGGTCATTGCTGGCAAACAGCCGTCCAGCCAGGGACCACATTTGCCAGCCCTCTGGCGTCTGCCCGCACTTGTTCTGGTCAGTGGGATCTGAGTCGAAGGGAGGAATCTCTCCCAGGCTCAACCCATGCCATCCCTCCTCCATACCAGCCCTTGCGTCCGGTGGCCGAATGTTGATGTCCAGCATGACATCTGAACCCAGAGAGTGAAGACGGCAGAACCTCCATCCACCTGAGTCCCTGAATACACAGGGCTAGCATCTTGCTGGCATCTCGCTGCCATTCAGACTTCATGTGAATGAGAAATACACTTCTGTATGTCGAGCCACTGAGATCGTGGGATTTACTCTTTGTGTATCATCAACTAACCGTACCTTAACTGGTGACAGTTGTCAGTGCTTAGTTGGCCAGCTGATCATCCTGAAAAATCCAACCCAAGAAATAAACTCGGCATGAGACTGAGAGAGAAGCCTCAATAAATCTGAAAGTTGAGGGATGGGGCAATACATCAATTACAACCCTCAGGTACCAGGACTGCCCCTGCCGGACCGTTTGGGGCATCCAGGCTACATGTCGGACCTGCTCATCCGACGGGGGTGACGGGCCTGCTCATCACGACGGATCCGAATCATTAAGCCCTCCCAACGTGTTGCTTCTCAGATGTTCTGTGGTTTTCTTGAGGTTGCACCATTGGAGAGCAGGGGAGCTGGGATTCAAGTCCAGGTACGTGCTCCCCGTGCCAGACCCCCTCCCTGGTCGGCTGCTGGGAGCTGGTTGCCAGACCCACAAGGAGATTGTTAGTTTCAACGATATCCAAGACATGGCTACAGCCATCGTATTAAGATGCTTAGAATCAGATCCACATAATCAACAGAAAAGTCCTCTGGAGAGGTCTTTAGTTTATGATTCCGGGGCCAAGAAGTCTAAAAAATTTGGGTTAGAAGATCTAGAAAGAGAGGATGACCTGGCCTGTTTTCTCCTCTCACTTCCTCTGTCTGGCCGACATCATTAATGTTTCTGGCATTTTTATTCTTGGCTCTTTACCTCAAACGAAACAAAACAAAACAATGAAGCTTATTTATTTTATTTTAGATTTTGAGATTTATGGGTTCACAGTTAAATAATCTTATGGGGATTAGGACCAGGGTGAACTCTCATTACAAATGTCAATATCTTTGGGTCCCAGATCCCCGAAGAGCCATCTAAAAGAGTCTGTATTTCATAAGCACGCATTAGTAATATGGCATGTTAATATTATTCATTATCTGTTGCCACAATAATGCTGAGTTATGGCCACAGAGACTCAGAGGCATACACCAATAAACGTGTATTTGGCTCAAGCGTCTGTAGGGTTCTGCTGATTGGGGGAGGGCTTGGCTGGGCTTGGCTGGTGTCGGCGGCATTCACCCGTGCCCCCGCGGCCAGCTCTGGGTTGTCTGGGCAGCTCTGCTGATCTTGGCTGGGTTTGCACACATATCTGGAGTTGTCTGGCTCTCAGCTGATCTGGGATGGCCTTTTCTGAGATGCTGGACTGACTCAGCTCTGCTACACCAGTCCCATCCTCCAGCGGGATAGCCCGGACCTATTCTCAAGGGCAGGTGCAGAGGAACAAGAGGAGGAAGTGGAAACACACAGATGCTTCTCAAAGTGTATGCCTGTGTCACATTTGCTAACATCCGGTTGGTCAAAGCAAGTCACATGCCCAAGCCACAGTCAGAGAGGAAGGACACCAAACAGGTATAGAGCAGAGGGTATAGGGAGGGGTAAAGAACTTGGCAGTAGGGGGAGGGGAGGAGGCCTTAATGCCTTCCATCTACCACAAAACTGATCACTCACTGTGTATTTACTGTGAGCCAGCTCCTGAGTCACGTCCTTTGTACATAGGACCTTCAGTGCTCAGGAGTTTGATCATTCTGCCCCTGATTTAGAGCCTCAGAGAGGTGGAGTCACTCGCCCAGGGTCACACAGCTGGCAAAGAGCAGGGCCGAGACTGGAATTTCAAGCCTGCCGACTACAGGGGGTGACCGTCCATATCAGCGCGTGTCGTGGATAGAAGTATTTTTATTATTAATTTTGAGGATGTGTCGCACCGTAACTGTTCAGACTCCTAACTTAAGCAGAAGATCGATGTCGAGGGTCTGGGCCTTTGTTGGTTTGTTAGTGTGAACAGTTTGGATGTAAAATTTTCATATGAAATGATTACTCCCAAATAACAAGAACTTAATGAGAACTTACCATGGGACGAGCACTAGGAACCTCACATACATTACACTTCGTTAAGGGCTTGCAATGACCTGGGAGCGTGGCATCATCTCTCCTTCACTTGACAGATGCTGGTAAGGGGCACATCTGGGCTGTAACACAGGCAGGACGACGCCAGAGCGCAGGCTGCTGACCGTCTTGCTAAACGGCTCCCTTCCTTTGTTCAGTAGAGCGTGCTGTGTTTGGGGCCGCCTTGGGGACAGTCAGCCGGGTCCCCACGAACCCCTCTGCCTTCACAGCACTCCTCTTTATCTCAGGTGATCGATTCTCGGGCAGGGATGAGCCAAACCCGGGGTGGTGGTGGGTGGAGGGGAAGGTTCCCGAGCTGCAGCCAGGAAACTGTGCCGAGGGTGGGGGACCTCTGCGCAGAGTGAACAGGCGCTGGCCATGGGGACCCGGCTTCCTGGCAGTGCAGCCTCCAAGATGGATGGCCATGGCCTTTGGGGCTGGACAACCTCTTCTCAAGCCTTTGATGCCGAAAGCAGAACGAATGTGAGCCGGCCGCCCGGCCGCAGCTGCCTCTCATTAGGGCCTGCTTCCTCCGGCCCAGGACAAGGTGGACCCGCGTGGTAAGCCGGGGCAAACACCAGATGTGTCGGCCACAGCTGGCTGCAGAACCTTGCTCTTGACTTCTCGCCCCCCGCCCCTCACCCGACGTCCCCCGGTTCTCCCAGCCAGAATCTGAAATCGGAATGGGCCCCCCGCTCCCTGCTCCCACCACTTTCCCCCACGCGTCCGACCCGTCAGCACATCCCGCCCGCTCTGCTTTCAAAATATGTCCCTGCCTAACCTCTCTCTCCACCCCCACCTCCACCTCTGCTGACGTGGCCCGAGCCAGGCCACGTTCTGTCCCTCCTGACGGTTGCGGTAGCCTCCCGTTACGGGTTGAAAATTCAAACGTGTTCAATTCCTATGTCCAAGTCCTAGCTCCCCCGTACCTGGGAATGTGGCCTTATTTGGGAAGAGGGTCATGGCAGAGGTAATTAGTTACGATGAGGTCACCCTGGAGGAGGAGGGCTCCTAATCCAATATGCCTGCTGTCCTTATAAAAAGGGGCAAATCTGGACACGGACAAGGACACAGGGAGAGCACCACATGAAGAAGAGGCAGAGATCAGGGTGGCCAAAAGTTGCCCGCAAACCACCGGAAGTTGGGGGGACAGGCATGGAACACATTCTCCCTCCCATTTTCCGAAGGAACCAGCCTTGGGGACACCTTGATCTCAGACTTCCAGCCTCGGGAAGAGTGAGACAATCGTTTGTGCTGTCCGGGCCGCCCGGTCTGTGTTTCCTTGTTGCCACAAGCGAACCAATGCACCCCTGAACCGGATTCCCTGCTTTCTCTCCTGCGCTGCTCCCCTCCCCCACAGGCATATTACACTCCACAGAAAATGGAAATTTTAGAATTCCGATCTGGGCCACGTAACCCCTGCTTAGAATTTTGCCACAGTCTACCGTGGCCTGCCAGGCCCCAGAAGATATGGACGCCACTCACACCGGGCTCCGTGTGCTACCTGAGCACGCCAAGTCCTTCCAGCTAAGGGTCTTTGCACATACTGAGCCCTCACCCCTGTTCCAAGTCTTTGCGTGGTCACCTTGGCTGAAGAACCAGGGAGGCATGGACATCAGATGCCATCATCATGACGAGGAGGAGGACGGCGTTAGAAAGGGAAGGGGCGCGGGGCGCCTGGGTGGCTCAGTCGGTTGAGCGTCTGACTTTGGCTCAGGTCATGATCTCACAGTTCACGAGTTCAAGCCCTGCATCGGGCTCTGTGCTGAGAGCTCGGAGCCTGGAGCCTGCTTCGGTTTCTGTGTCTCCCTCTCTCTCTCTGCCCCTCCCCTGCTCGTGCTCTGTCCCTCTCTGTCTCTTAAAAAATAAAATAAAAGTTAAAAAAAAAAAAGAAAGAAAGGGAAGGGGCAAGGAAGGGCCCTGATGGAAGGCTGAGGGGAGGCTCTGCCCAGCTCACAGCCTCCAAAAGGAAAGTTTTATTTGCCAGAGATTTTCAAGTTTTGATATGATATGAAGTTCCAGACTCTTACCTCCATTCTTCTCCAGGGACTTGTGTGACCTTAGATGAGTCTCTGGTCTAGTGATTGAGACTCACTTTACCCATCTGCAAAACGGATCTGTGCATAACCTCATTTAATCCTCCCTCAAACAGTGTAAGGTAGGGGGTGCCTCCCTCAACAATAGATGCTTTTGCTATATTCATTTCTTTGAGAAAAACTGAGGCGGGTATTGATAAAGTCACTTGCCCAGCACGAAGAAAGGCACAACTGGGATTTAAACCCGGATGTCCCTAGCTCCAGAGTCCGCATCCTTGGCCACCTTGCATAGTGCCTTCAAGAAGCTGGACCTGTGACTGTCCACGTCCGTAAAATGGGCCGGTGCCCGTGGACGTGGGGTTACGAGGCATTGGGGTGCATCTCCAGTGTAATTCTACAGAGACGCTCTGAAAGGCGAAGTCCACGCAGGTAGAGCGTAACGTGAAAAAGCACCCCACAAGTACACGCACATGAGATGACACGCACACGAACCCCCTGGGTGCTGTCTGCTCTGTGGCTTAAATAGGAGAGGAATCCCAAAGACACAGGTCACGCTCTGTGGGCTCTCCCCAAAGGCAATAGTCACTGCTCTTAGAAAGAGGGGGCAACAGCTGGGGTAACCCCTGAGATTCTTGTCAAGATGGGGATGTTCCCACTGGGACATGGGCCCCATGTCTTCGACCTTACGCCAGCTCTGAGTTAGAAAAAAAAAAAAAAAAGAGTATAAGCAATGTCACAAAAGCTCTACGACTGGAGCAAAGTTTGAATCTACGTGAACAGACTGCTTTTGAACATCCCTAATACTGATCGCATATTATTAATGGGAAGTCCCCATATACAGCTTACCTGTCACCTGAGTAGCAGCCACTGACCAGCACCCAGCCTATGTAGGGGGCCAGGCCGTGGGCTGAGACCCTTACACACAGGCCCCCCCTTCGGCGCTCACACAAGCTTCTGAGGTAGGTGGCAAGGAAAAGGAAACTGACCTTCAGCGATGGTGGACAGGGGAGCCCACGCTCTCATCATGCTGGGATCGTGGCAGGTGAAGAAGCGACATCTTAATAAGTTTCTCTGTAACTTTCTTAACCCTTTGACACTCTCCACCTCTCACCCCAGGATATTGCGCCTTTAGCTTTAAGTAGCCCTTAGCTATTGTCCCTCCCCAGGAGGGTGTCGCAGGCAAATGAAAAAGAGCAAAGATTCCCAAAGTCAACTATGATTTGATGTCATTCAGGTGAAAAGCTGGGCAATTTGGAAAGAGGGTTTGTTTCGGGAACAGCAGAACTTGGGGACGTCACAGGACGCTTTGTCTCAGAACGGGGGCGCTGCCAGCCCTGGGGCAGAGTCCCCAGAAGGTGGGAATACCGTCCCCTTGACACTGGGAGCTGGGCAAGCAGAAGGAAGGGGTGCCTCGGTGCCCAGGGTAAGCCCACAGGCCTGGAGCACAGCCCTTTGTCCCAGCAAGTGTGACAATGGCCACAGGAGGGGGCCCATGTCAACATCACCCCCCCCCCCGCCTTCCCCCGCCCCCAGAAATCAGGGCCTGGAGCCGGGGCACAGAGCTAGGTGTGTGGGATCTCTCTGGGCCCAGAGTATGATGCGAGGGCCTCCGGTTCGGTGTCTAGGGACACCTCCCCCCTGCCTCCATGGGACTCATGTTGGCTAAGCCACAGAAAGGAGGGGGAGGTTGGGAGAGCCCCGAGCTAGGAGGAGCTGGCAGGGGGAGGCCAGAAGGAGGCACAGCTGCCTCCAGGGTACCAGTGAGAGAGGAGCTGAAAGCTGAGAGCTGTCACAGGATGGAAGTTGGGGGGGGGGGCACAGATCCCCACCTCAGGCTCCTCCCGCCAGTAAAAGCCTGAGGGACTCATGGCTGTCAATGGGTGCGTGTGACTAAACTTTAGCGCATCTGTAGAATAAGGGCTCCTGATAAATTAAAGTTTATCACAGGAAAAGATGGTTTCATGTATTTGCACACTGGGGTGTATGGCCTGTAAAACTTACACCTGCCTGATTGGGCCATCTCACGCTGTGAGGTGGTCCCTGCTAGAATGTCCAGCTCTTTGCACACCGACCCACCCTACACACACACACACACACACACACACACACTCAGGAGGGTCTCTCTCTGACCCTGTGATGGCAGAAAACGGCCACCCCCACATATGTCCACGTCCCAATTCCCAGAACCTGTGCCGTGCTATGTTCCATGATGGGAGAATTGAGGCCTGTCTTAGTTCAGGCTGTAACAAAAGTACCCTAGACTGGGGAGCTTAGACAACGAGGACTTCCTTCTCACGGTTCTGGGGGCTGGGAGGTGCGAGATCAGAGCCCCGGGCAGATCGGGTACGGAAGGGTCAGGTCTCTGTTGGATTGTTAGTGTGGACACTTTGAAATAAAATTTTAGCATAAAATGATTGCTCCCAAATAAAACTGATACCAGTAATAATAACAACGACTTACCAGAACTTCCCATGTGCCTGGCACTGTGCTGAGAGCTTCCCACTTCTGGCTTAGAGACAGTTACCTTCTGGCTGTATCTCACCTGGGGGTGAGGGACAGGGCTAGCTCTCTCCCCCTTCTTATAGGAACACTACTCTCCATCCTCTTGACCTAGTGGTGTCCCAAAGACCCCACCTCCAGATGCCATCACATTAGGCTTTCAACATATGAGTTCTGGGGGACACAGGCATTCAGTCGATAGCAAGGTTGCAGAAGGAATTCTCGTGTTTGTGAGTCCATAACCTTGAAGGGGAGATTACCCTGGATTACCCGGGTAGACCCACAGGAATCACCGGGAGCCTGGTAAGTGAAAGAGGGAGGGGGAGAGTCATGGTCAGAGTCACAGAGAGGTCGGCAGCCTTTGAAGATGGAGGGGGGCCCTGGGGCCAAGGAGTGTGGGGCCTCCAGGGGCTGGAGAGGGCAAGGGAATGCAGCCCTGTCCAACACCTTGACCTCCGGAATCGCAAAATAATAAATCTGTGTTGTTTCACTAACTAAGTTTGCAACAGCAGCAAAAGCCAACTAACACACGCGTTTCCTCGGGACAGCTCTTTCCCTCTGCTCCCCTCCTCCCTGCTGCCGTTCCCTCACCCCATCCGACCACCTCCCTTGATTTCCTGGCCCCCAAGACAGCTGCCCTCCATTCCTGGATGTCTAACCCAGCCCGGAGCGGGACATGTTCCTGGCCCCAGACAGCTCCCAGATTCCAGCTCCCACGGGGCAAGATGAGAGTAAGACATCTGGTGCGGGGGTCTGGGCCTTCCTGGACCGGCTCAGTCTCTTCTGAGGCAGGACCAGTCGCCCCCAGCCGGGACAAGGGTGCCTGGAGTGGCTCGTGTGGGCCGGGAGCAGGAAAGGGGGCCGGAGGAGCCGCTGGAGGTGAGTGGAGGCAGGGGGACAGGAGGGGAGAAGGAGGGCTCTCGAAGGTTCCAGATTGTACGACACCTCGTAAAACAGCGCAAACTGGAGCGTGGAAAGGTACTGGCCTCGGACTTTCATCTCCTGTCAATAAAGCCTTATCAGCACTGAGCCGGGTTTTCAGCTCTTAATTCCAGATGTGGCCCAAGGCCCATCCGCCGAAGGGCGCCTTTCCCCTCCTCTTCCCAGGAAGACCGGGCAGGGCAGTGCTGGGCCGGATGGAGAGGGACAAAGGCCTTTCGGGACTGTGCTCTGGGGTCACAGGAGCCAGGCTGGCGGAAGGTCACGGATGCCCCTGGAGGTGGCGAGGCAGCCAGGGAGCCGGTGGTGTCTCCCCCAAGGTGTGTCTGTCCCTGCTGCAATGTGGGGGCACAGTCTCAACCGGGTTCTTGGAGGATCAGGTCCTTCGCCTGAATGTGGCCTTGGGCAAGTCAATTTCCTCCTCTGGCCTCAACGGTCTTGGTATAATTAGGAACGAGCCCTAGTTCCTTGTGTTAGTCAATAATCGTATACTAAGCCTGTAGTGCATGCTGGTTTCTCTCTAGTCTCGGGAGACGCGGGAGAACCACGAGGTCTCTCTGATTTTATAAAGCACGTATTCTAGCACAACTGAGTCTCAAATAAACGTACAAAGAAGCAAATTACCCAGACCAAGAGACATGCAGGGAAGAAAGGAAATGAGATGGTGTGACAGAGGAAACTTCGCCGGAAAGACCCTCACTAGGAAGGCGGTCAGGGGCACCCTCTCTGAAGAGGGGACGTTTGATTCTCCACTGAAAGTTTTATGTGAGGGGCACCTGGGTGGCTCAGTCAGTTGAGTGTCCGACTTTGGCTCAGGTCGTGATCTCACAGTTCGTCGGTTCGAGCCCTGCGTCGGGCTCTGTGCCCACGGCTCGGGGCCTGGAGCCTGCTTCCAGAGTCTGTGTCTCCCTCGCTCTCTGCCGCTCCCCTGCTCGTGCTCTCTGTCTCTCAAAAATAAATAAATGTTAAAAAGTCATAATAATAAAACTTTTTTTTTTTTAAAAAAAGGGAAGTTTTGGGGCGCCTGGGTGGCTCAGTCGGTTAAACGTCCGACTTCGGCTCAGGTCATGATCTCACACTCCGTGAGTTCAAGCCCCACATCGGGCTCTGTGCTGACAGCTCAGAGCCTGGAGCCTGCTTCCAATTCTGTGTCTCCCTCTCTCTCTGCCCCTCCCCTGCTCATGCTCTGTCTCTGTCGCAAAAATAAATAAAAACATTTAAAAAAAAATTTTTAAAGGGAAGTTTTATTTGATCAGAATGGGCACGAGGGGCTGCAGAGGAGGAGACCCCAGCTTCGGACTCACCCACGCACCACGCTTTTGCAACACCGAGCGCATGGCTTCTACTCTCCGGGCCTGCCTCAGTTTCTCCGTCCGTGGAGAGAGGGGGTGGCTGCCCTTGAAGGTCCTGAGAGGCTTTGCAATTAGCTCTCCGTTGATAAAAGTGGGAGCTCTTGAGTATCTGTGAAAAATGTGGGAGACTTATTTAAACGTGACTCTGTGAGTCAGGAGAGGCTCCGCTATGCTGGTGGCTGATAAACCCTGACATCTCGGCGGCTTAGCACATTAACAATGTATTTCTCACTCACATGGTGTCTGCTGTGTGTTAGCTACATCACGTGGAACATGTGGCCGCCAAGGTCCAGAGCAGGGAAGAGAAAGACCCGGAGGGCACGCTGGCTCTCAGTGCCTTTGCCTGGAAGGCACAGCACAGCACGTCTTCCATTCGCGGTCCCCTGGCCGAAGGAGTCCCGTGGCCCCAATCCCAGCGGCAAGGGAGTCTGGGCGAGGGGAGGAGCCCCTGGAATATTTGGCGGGTTCCAACTGTCTCCGACACACTCCTTGATGGGATGTCGGGGCACCACGCGAGCAGCGAGCCGCGAGCACCTTCCCGGCGCCCGCCCCCAAACACTGCCCGTGGCTTAATCTGCGTCTCAGTTGACATTCAGAGACCCCACCTCTCCTCTGTGCCCACCCCTCCCCCTCCGTGGAGCATCCACCCCAGCTCCTCAGAAACATCTGGGAGCCCTGTTTCCCAGTGGGAGACACAGAGCTGGCCACAGATGGTGTCTCGCCGATCCTGGGGCATCCTCGGTATGACTAAGGGGACATCTGTTCTCCCTTTGTCTGGAGCATGGTCAAAGTGAATGAAAAAGGAGAGTGGTCGTTCAACCGAAGAGAACCCATTTGACATATTTAACTTGCTCCTTCTGCCGTCCGCTTTCCTGCCGCGGCATCCACGCGCCCTTCCATTTAGTTATTCAATTTTTTTAATGTTTATTTATTTCCTTTTTGACAGAGAGAGAGAGAGAGAGAGAGCACAAGCAGGGGAGGGGCAGAGAGAGAGAGGGAGACACAGAATCGGAAGTAAGCTCCAGGCTCCGAGCCATCCGCACAGAGCCCGACGCGGGGCTCGAGCTCACGAACCGTGAGATCGTGACCTGAGCGGAACTCGGACGCTCAATCCACTGAGCCACTCAGGAGTCACTTCATACCAGCCACCGGACGGTCGGTCTAAGGGACGTGCCCTCAGGAGCAAGTCAAACTGGCTCGAGAGCCGAGTCATCCGAAAGTAACCACGACGATGACCACGGTGACAGCTGCCATTTCCCGAGTGCTGGTGTGCCAGGCCCCGGGGTACTGTGCTGAGTGCCTTACAGAGAGGGTTGCCTTCGAGCCTCAAAGCAGTCCCAGCAGCGCAAGAACTATGATCCCCACTTTCTCAGTAACTTGGGGTCCAAAGGCCGCCATGGCATGTTGTGACGGTGAAATTTGCCGCGCAAGATTTTCTCAGGGACCGTGGCGGTGTCTCCGTGGACCGGGTTGCACAGCATCATTGAGGGCATGGCTTCTCGTGGCATGTCCTCCGAGACTGGTTCCCCAGCCCTCCTCCGTGTAAAGTAGCCACATCTGGCTTCTGTCGCTTGCCCCCAGGAGCTCTGTCTGGTTGGCATCAGCCCGTGGGGAAAGCCCCCAGCGAATACGGGGAGAAATCCACTGGTCCCTCAGCGGTGCCACCTTTTCCTTCCCCTCTGCCGCTGCCGGGGGCCCAAGGCCACGTCAACCGTCTCTGGGTTATTAAGACCGCCGCCTACGGGGGGCCTCCTTGGTTGCTCCTCTAGCCATCCTGCACGTTGCCAGCAGAGGGCGCTTTCTAACCTGGAACCCCCATCCTCCCACCCTGGCTTCCAAGGGCGGCGACCCATAGGACAAAGTCGCCCTCCACCGCCAGGCCTCCTGGGCCCTTCACGTCTGCCACTGCCTGCCTCTGGCCTCAGCTCCAGGCCCACCCTTCTCTTGACACCTCTGGACTGTTTTCCAGATGTGCCGCTGGCCCTCAGATCTCTGAGCCGTTATTCGCCCTGCCCTACCCTATTTACCTACTATTTACCCAGTAAATCGTTGTTGAATGTTGAGCCCCGTGTCAGTCCTGTCGGCCCCCACAGCGTCTGCACAGTACCTGCCTCGTACGAACTTCCTGCTAAACAGTCGCTGGATTGATTGAACTAAAATGAGATGGGGCCCCGGGTGGTCATCCCATCGCGAGGTTTCAGACAGGCGGTGCACGGGCTGGGTTCAGCCAGCCTCGTTTAAAGCTCAATTTTAAGGGGCACCCGGGTGGCTCAGTCGGTTAAGTGTCTGACTTTGGCTCAGTTCATGATCTCATGGGTTGTGGGTTCGAGCCCCACGTCAAGCTCTGTGCTGACAGCTCGGAGCCTGGAGCCTGCTTCGGATTCTGTGTCTCCCTCTCTCTCTGCCCCCACCCCGTGCTCTCTCTCTCTCTCTCAAAAACAAACATTAAAAAGTTTTTTTGGTTCAATTTTAAGGTGCGCCTGGGTGATTCAGTCGGTTAAGCATCCGACTCGGGATTTTGGCTCAGGTCACGGTCTCACAGTTTGTGAGTTTGAGCCCCAGAGCCTGCTTGGGATTCTCTGTCTTCCCCCTCTCTGCCCCTCCCCCTTGCTCCTGCTCTCTCTCTCTCAAAATAAATAAATAGGCTTTAAAAAATAATTAAAAATTTTCAGTTTTAAGCAGTGTCAGTATTTTAAAAGGGGAAGACTCCACGGAGGAACGAATCCCACTCCCTGACTTCCCTTCAATGAGGAGAACCGCTCCCACCCTCTTCCCCTTCCCAGGACCGACTCCGACAATGGTCCCATTGGTCGAAGCTGAGCGGTGGCTGTTTCTCACAAACAGGGCAAGTGTTCTCCGTTTTTCTACAGCTCCCACCCACCTCACTTCTGTCATTTAGGCAGAAGGCGTCCTGGACTTCTGCAGGCACTGACATTTTCGGTCCTTGCCCTGTTCGAAGCCTTGTTTTACACGTGGACATTGGTGCCTGCTGGGGCTAAGACCACGGTCCCCGCCTCTCGTTCTCCATGCACCGCTCCCCCCGCGGCGGCATTGGCCCTGCACACACCCACACGTGCTTGGAATCTCCGTTCTGGATTTGCCTTAAGCTCCTTTTGCTACAAGTTCGGGATGTTTTAGAGCCCTCCTAAGTCTACACCAGCTCCTCCCATGACCACCCCCAGTGAGATCCTCGGTGCCCCCGAGCCGGGCGTCCAGAGCCACATCCATCACTGACCCCGGGCTGTCAGCACGGCCACGTGCCCCTCTCAAAGGCCTGAATCCAGAATGGATTTATCCCGAGGGGTGGGGGGGGAGCCCCGTATGCTTTTATGTCTTCAATTCATTAGATTTTTCTGTCAGCAGCATAAATCAGGGCTGGACCCTCTTCTCACACACTCAGGAATGGAGAAGACACGCAGGGAGCAGATAGGAAATGCCCGGAGGGCTGGACGTGGCAGATGGTGATTTTACAACCCTGATATTTATCCTTTTGTGCGTGCGTGTGCGTGTGCGTGTGTGTGTGTGTGTGTTTAAACCAAAAAGAGATCTTAGACAGATCCTCGGGGGGACAAAGAGGGGAGGATGGGTGAGGAGACTGAGATTGGAATTGTTGCTTTCCCACAATCCTACCGGAGTGCCTCCAATTTCTTCCAGTTCCATGGTCAGAAAATCTCCCCTTTTATTCTGCCCAAGCCCGCCTAAGAGGGGGTGGTCTCCAGAATACAAACAAATAAACAAAAGCCCAAATCATGCTAAGTTCTTGAGTAGCTGTTTCCCGCCATTGGTACAAAATCCAAACTCCCTGCCAGGGTCACCCAGGACCTCCGCGGTCTGGGCCTCCCCCTCGTCCCATCTCATCGTCGTGTATAACCCTGCCCTTTGCTTGATGAGTTGAGAAAATCCATTCATTCATTCATTCATTCATTCAACAAGTGTTTCATGAGTACCTGCTAGGTGTCAGATACTTTTAAAAGCTCTTGGAGTACAGTAGGGAGCAGAGAAAACCTCCTGCCCTTACAGAGCTTACATTTTTAGTGGAAGAGAGATGATATTACAAATAAGCACATATAATATGTTGGATGGTGGTAAGTGCTATTAAAAAGACAGCGGAATAAGGGATAAAGCATGAAAGGGGAGCTATTTCAGACGGGGCGATCCAAGGAGATCTCTTTGAGGCAGTGCCATTTGGGCAGAGATCAGAGGGAAGTGAGGATGTGAGCCCCCAGGACAGAAGGAAGGATGACGTGGCAGCAAGTGCAAAGGCCCTGCGGTAGGAACATGCAAGTTGTTCTAGTAAGTACAAGAAGGCCCTTGTGGCAGGAGTGAAGTCAGGAGAGGTGGCCAGAAGCTAATTCATGCAGGGGCCGTCAGCCACAGTAGGGACTTTGGGTGTATTCTGAGTGTCCTAGGACCTCTGGAGGTTTCATCTGGGGAGTGACTCTCATGTTTACATTTTAAAAGGACTACTCTGTGTGCTATCTTCTGATGGAATAAACAACGGGAGGGCTGAGGGGATGCAGGGAACAGCCCAGGTGGGGCCTGAACTAGGGAGGGGAGGAAGAGGAGGAGTGGGGTGGGGAGGCAGTCTTGGCATCAGAAGAATGGAGAATGGAGCCTTACGCCTTGGGTGTTTGCCTGGGGCACGCCCTGGGCCAGTCTGCCTACACAACATCTTTGTGTTATTCGTGCCTGCACTCAGCCACCCTGCTGTCCTGGAACCAAGGCCTGGACTCTCAGACCATTCACACTCGGACTCAACGTCCCATATTCTCTCGCCTCTGAAAAGGTATTAGACTCGCCCCAGCGTGAAGTTGGACTA
The DNA here is from genome assembly GCF_023721935.1 of Panthera uncia. Lineage (NCBI taxonomy): Eukaryota > Metazoa > Chordata > Mammalia > Carnivora > Felidae > Panthera > Panthera uncia. Next base: position 17,202,707 of record NC_064808.1, on the reverse strand, counting down.
GATGGGAGAAATGCCCTTCAAAGGATGGAGAAGGGAAAGGTAGGAATTTTGTTCCTCATATCCCCCAGGCTCCTTCCCGTGGCGGGGCCACTGCTTCTAGAATGAGCACCCTCACCCACAGCTTCCCCCTTCCATCTTGTAGAGCAGGGGTGTGTCCCCTTCCCAGATTCATACCGTGAAGCCCTAACTGCCAACATGATTGTGTTCAGAGTCAGGGCTTTTAGGAGGTAATTGGTGTTAAATGAGGTCATGAGGATGGGGTCCTAATCCAATAAGATGGGTGGCCTTGTAAGAAGAGGAAGAGAGAGAAACTCTCTCCTCCCTGCTCCCCTGCCCACCACGTGCACACCAGGCCACGTGAGGACGTGGGGAGGAGGCCCTGCAAGCCAGGAAGAGCTCTCACCAGGAACCGCATGGTCCGGCACCTGGATCTTGGGCTCCCCAGCCTCCAGAACCGGAAGAAATGTCTGCTGTTGAAGCCCCCGGTCTACGGCGTTTTGTTACGGCAGCCAGCGCAGACTGAGACAAGGGCTCTCCCTCATTCTTGATCACCCACCTCCCCCCACTGAGCATACCTCCACCCCCGTATGTATAGCTATTTATAAACGTCGTACATAGACCACATCTTGTACCATCAGACTATATATCAAGCAGACGGAGAATGCCGGTTTCTCGTGTTGAAGACGGAGAAATAAAAGCAAAAAGTTTTGCTCTCTCCTTTATGTGCCCCATCGGGTCCTCTCGTCCACTTCCCTCTGGAGATGTTAGTTTAGAGCTCAACCCTTGTTCTTTAGGAAAGCCTTTTCTGATCTACAACTCATTCATTCATCCATTCGTTCATTTGCTCGCTCACTGAACAAATATTCATGGAGGACCTACTAGGAGCGAAGTAAGTACGTGGGCGCTTCAAACACAGAGGGTTCTGCTCTTGAAGGCGATGTGTTGGTAGGCCTTCCTCCAAGGCAGTCTTCTCTGCAATTGGCTCTAATTAATTAAGTGTTGAATTACCTGTTTCCAAGACATCTACCTTTCCTACCGGAGGACAGAGGCCACGACCGTCCTCAGTCATGCGCTGGTGCCTTTTCCATGCTTGGCGTATGGAGAACAGTCAATAAACAGCGGATGGATGAACGAAGGAACAAAAAGCGAATGACTGAGGTCACTCACTCTCCCTTTTTTCTCCCTTTCCTCAGGTCAGTCTTGCCATGGAAACATGTTGGAGTAGCTCAGGGGCAGGCGGGCTGGCCAGCAGAGTAGGGGTGGGGTGGGGAGAGAGATTTGCGAGCAGGGGCCAGGTTAGCAGTGGTTTTATTACATCCCATTAAGCATATGGTCATGATTATAATAAGCACATGAGTTATGGCGAGTGACATATGTTTCTTAAAAAGAAAAAAAAAAAAAAGGAGCCAGGAGGAAGAGAAAAAGAAACACAGCAAGCCTCAGAAGCAGCCCGGCTGGCTGGGCAGGGGAGTGGCCGGGAGGGGGCCTGTTCTGCACTGAGGTTTTTAACCCCTTCCCATCCTGGGCGTGGTGTGCAGGGAAAGAAGGACTCCTGGGGGGGCCAGTCCCGCTCTAGGGGCTCCAAAGGGGGTCTTACCCACTTGTCTGAGAGCCACCAGAGGACGGGGATCTGGTCAGTTTCATGGCCCGAGTATCTGGGACAGGGCCAGGTCCAGGGCAGACGTTGGGTATGCGTATGTGTGGAGGGAGGGAAGGAAGGACAGACAAAGGAGAGGAGGAAGGAAAGGATGAAGGAAGGAAGGAGGGAGGGGAGGAGGGGGATGGAGTTTCTCGGCTTTCATTCATTCATTCAGCAGCCGGGCTCTGTATTGCACACGGCGAGGTTTAGCACAGGAGCCCTCCGAAGGGGTCGGGACACCTGGGTTCTCCCTGGGATTCACCATGCACGTCCCGTATGGCCTTGGGCGAGTCCCTTTCCTTCTCTTTGTCTCATTTGTATAAGGAGGTGGTCACTCAAGTCTCTCCTGGCTCCGACCTCATGAGTGGGAGGGGCAGAATCGCCTGCCACCTGCCCCAGCCTCAGGAAGGAGCACCCCCAGCCCTTAGCTGGGCAGAGACCCGATCACCTGATCACCTGCCTTCTCACCCATTTTACAGGATCAGAGGCCTGGGTGTCCGTGCTGCCTGACAACGAACTTGTCAGTTTTCTCCCCACCCCCCACTCCCCTCTCCTACCTTCCCCGCGCCTCGAGGTCAAAGGGGATTATAACCAGAGAATCAAAGACCCAAGCATCTTTAGTCTTCTAAAGACTGTGACCGAGGAGAACGCCACATCTGGGCCGCAGCAGAGGACAAAGCCTCCTGTTCTGGAAAGCTCCACCTCACCCTGTTATCCAGGCTCTGGGAGCGGACGTCGTCGGAGGCTGTTGACAGGGTGGGTAGGGGACTGGGGACCTTGACTAGGAAGTGCCAGGCCCCATCTCTGGAAATGTGCCCAAGAGCCACAGATCACCTACACAGCCGCTCCGTAACTCACTCCAACGGTTTCGCACCCTTGTACCAGATGAGGAGATGCGGTTTGCTCAAACGGTCGCAGCAGCAGGCGTGGGATCCAGGCTGGGATCCAGGCCCGCCTGACTCGGAGGCAGCACTGACCTCCTCCTCCCCGAGGCCTCTACCTCTGCAGAGTAGAGAGTGGCTGCTCCTCGGCCAGCGTGACCATGAGCACATCAGGCTACCTCCACGATGCGCTGTCCTCACCTGCAGAATGGGCCCACCCTCAGAGGACAACCGGAGGGGTAATCAGGACAGCGTCAGGCACAGAGCCGGGGCGGTGGCATGGGGCTTGGGGCTGGACCAAATTAGAGCTTCCTGGCTTTTTCCCCAAGGAAGGCTGCTCTTACTATCCTGTGTTTTGAAAGATCTTATCTCTTGAACAAACTCGGTTTTAAAGTAATGATTAATTTATTTCCCCCTTCTTATCCCTCAAACGTGCCTGCGGTCGCCCCCTGAGATGACCGCCAAGTCCATACTGGGCCGTCAGAATTCCAACCACCCCCAAGACGGGACTTTGTCTGTCCAGCCAGGCATCCCCAAGCGGGGCCTACAAGGGCCTCGGAACTGTCGGGACCCAGTGCTACCTCCGGGGACCCCAGGCTGAAAGCCCCTGAGAGGTGACGGTGATGCTAAATGAGTCTCGGGTCACCATGGAGCTCAGCTTCTGTGCCCCACGTGGTTCCAGGAGGTTACCCCAAGGGTTCTATACCTATCTTCATACTACACGGGAGGAACCAAGGTTCAAGAGATATCGGTAGCCCTCCAAGGCCATGAGCTGGGATGTGGAGAGGCGGGGCTCGAGCCTGATTCCAGAACCACCCCTCTGACCGCCTTCCCATGCCTGAAGCTAGGATTCCGTGATTGGGGTGAGGGTGGGGGTCCCGTGGCACCCTGAGCCTTGCCTGGAGGACCACCCTAACGAGGGTCACCAGACACTCGTTGATTTGCCCCAACCCGCAGGGCAGCGATACGAAGGCCCCACAAGTCCTTGCATGATTTGGCCAAAGGCTGGCCCCTGGTACCTGCAGCAAAGCCAGGGGAGCCCTGAGCCTAGCGCCTTCCTGCTCTGTGCCTCAGTTTCCCCCATGGTGCAGCACAGACACTCATGCTTCAAAGGGCCCTCGTGAGGCTGTCGAGAGAGAGACGCCAAAATGCGGGGCCAGCGGGGCCTGCGGGGGGGTGGGGGGGAGACCAGAAGCAGGCCCTCTCTGTGCTTCGCCAGGTGGGGGCAGGAAAGGAAGCCGGGGGAGGAGCGCCTTCTGGGGGCCTGTCCTGAGAACCGGGGCCGCCCCGCAGAGTGATGGCCGCAAGGGGACGGACCCGAAGATAAATAAGAACAGTCCGCGTGAGCCGGGGCTCATCTTAACACTAAGCAGAGGGCCTGAGGCTGGACTTGAAAGCCGCCGGGGGAGATGGATGGGCTGCGGCCGGGGCGGGGGCGGATGAGTGATGGGGTGTCGGCGCGCTCAGTCCCCGCCAGCCCGAGATGCCGGCCTCTGTCCGGCCGCTGGGACTTGGGGGGGGGGGGGGGGGGGGGGGGGGGGGCGCCCTCCCGCCGCCCCGCCCGCCGCCGGCCGGGATTTATGGCTTCGTTAAGGCCGGGAGAGGGGCCGAGGCCAGGCCTGCGGTGGGAGGGTTTGATGTCAGCCTGACTGCCCCTGCTGGATTTCCGCCCCGCGCAACAGAGGGGAAAGCAGGCCGGGCCCCGCGGGGGCCACGGTGACTCGGGTCACGGGTCACGTAGGGAGGGGCGTGAGGCCTGGCCCCCTTCCTTCTGTCCGCGGGCCCCTGAGGCCTTCAGCCTCCAGGTGACTCCCTGCATGGCCCCGGTCCCCAGCCAGTCTGCCTCTGTGCTTCCCCAGTACCCCTTGCGGTTCCAGCCTCCAGGCGTCCACTCGGGCCTCTGCCCGGAGGGCGGGTGCTCTGGACGAGCCCCGTCCAGCCTTGGCAGCCTTCCTGGGACGCCCCTGCTGCCTGCAGGCGGCGTGGGGCTTCCTCAGGGTTCTGCCCCTCTTGGTCCTCGCCGACCTCTTCAGCCGGGCATGGGGTATTTACCCCTGAATGGCCATGAGCTTGAGGGCAGGGAGTCCATCTGTCTTCGTCTTGACGCCTCCAGCATTTACTCAGGGACGTGAACGAAACCACCATGCACTGAGGTCTCACTACGTGCCAGTGGCTGTGCTGAGGGGAGTGCTATTTTTGCCGTTTACTGCGCTCATCTGCTTCATAGGCATGGAAACCGAGGCTCAGAGAATCTTTAGCCATGATCCCAACTGAGTCTGTCCGAGTCCAAAAACACAAGTGCTTGAGACGACTCAGCTAAGCACCAGCCCTGGGCGGGCGGCGGGGGGGGGGGGCGGGGGGGGGGAATATCAGCCAACACGGACGGAAGTTTCTCTTCTCTGAGTGCATCACCCCACGCCCACTGTTTGCATTTGCGAGACAATCTGACTCCCCGTGTAGTCTCCTCCCGTTGGTCCTCAGAGCAGTCCTGTGAGGTCAGCATTATTATGATCACCCATTTCACAGACTGAAAAATCCGACTCAGGGAAGGGGCACGTGTTGCCAGGGTCACAGCCAGCAGGTGGCTGAGCCAGGGCTGTTGGACGTTTCTCTTTCTCCCCAAGCTCAGGAAGGCCAACCTGGGGCCGGGGGGGGGGGGGGGGGGGAGAGGTAGTGCAGGGACTCTGCGGGTGGGCTCTTGGTCCTTCCACTGGGGGTACAGAGAGGAACCTTCCAAAGCCCGGGCCCTTACTAACACACCCCCACTCTGGAAGGGATGGTTCCCTTTAGTGGGATAAAACCCCTGGCTGGCAGCCAGCCCTGTTCTCTCCTGAGCCCGGGAGGATCCCAAGTGGCCCCGACTTCCTGCCCGCCGTCAGCCCCTCCGTGCTGGGGTGGAGGTGCTGCTGTACCCCCCTTCCGGTCCAGGCCCGCAGCTCCAGAGTCAGCACAGCGGTGAGGAAGCAGCCTTCCCCCACCACCCCAGCCTCCCCGGTGGGGGTGTGGATGATGCCCCAGCGAGGCCGCCTGGGAGGGGTGAAGCCATGCAGGCTGGTTGCGTCTCCAGTCTTCTTCCCTCCTCGCCCTCCACGGCCCCACGGCCTCGCCTCTCGCTGGCTCTCGTGTATAACTCCTCTCAGCACCTGTCCCAAAGGATTCGTCAAGATCCCGTCCGCTCACTGTTTAGGAGGGAGAGGGGGCTCTGAGGAGGAAATTGACTGGTCTGCGACCTCTTTGGGACAGGAGCGTGGTTAGAATTGGGTCTGCCTCCATTCGCCCGTTCACCCATTCCCCTGCTGTGTGCAAGGCACTGTTTGCTGAGCAGCTACTGGGTGTGAGGCACTGTTCTAAGCATCGGGATACCGTCATGAGCAAGATGATTTTCACAGAGCAACAGTCAGGCAGGAAAGACAGACATTAGACAGACCATGACAGAATAATTGACTCCTGCTGTGATAAATCACTTCCCTCACAGCTCTGCTCAAATGTCACCTCCTCAGAGAGACTCTCCCTGACCCCCATGGCTTAAAATCCCACCCTGTCCATCACCATCCCGTTTCTTGATTACTTAATAGCAGTGTGTGTATGTGGTGATACGTATTTCTTCCTTTCCTACCTTTCCCACCATGCGAGTGGAGATAAGGCCGTTTTGTGCTGTTTTCTTCACCACCTGGCAGGTAGAGGATGAGGGAACAATGAATGGATGAATGAATGGAGGCAGAGGAGTGGCAGCCTGTGCAGAGCCCAGGATGCCCAAGAGAACTGATAAGGCCTCTTTTGAGGTTCCCCTGTGGGGGAGTCGCCACAAGCTGCCAGAAGGGCCCTTGAGGGCGGGTAGCGTTTTCCAGCCAGCCTGGGTGCCACAAGGCGCTGTAGATCTTTGGACCAAATCCTAGCTCTGCCGCCTGCTGTAGGAGTGATCTTGAGCCAGTGTTTATCCTCTCTTATTCTCAGTTTCTTCATCTGTAAAGTGGGGACGAACCCAGCCTCCACCTTGTGGGGTTATGGTGAGGACACCTGGCGTGACAGTTGCGGACCGTTTAGACGAGAGCTGACCCGTGGTGAGCGTTTAGCACACGCTGGCGGTTGTAGCCCAGGGCTGCCTCTCCTGTCCCGCGGAAAATTAGACCAAGGTGTTCAGGATTTGGAAGAAGTGGGTCCTGGTTGGCTTCAGTGTAGGACTGATGGGGTGAAAAGTCTAAAGTACTGAGTGCTAGGCCCTTCCCAGTCTCTCTCTGGAGCACATCATCTGCCCCTCAGCCTCAGTGTCCCCATCTGCTTGAGGAGGCGTGGAGGTGTCAGCCCGCTTCTCTCCAAGCCTGAGGCTCCTCCCCCCAGCCCATTCCCAGCCAAGCTCTCTGTTCCCTGAGGCCTTAACTTCCCGTCAGAGACCTCAGGGCCATGCACAGCCAGGCCTTCACCTCCTGCATGAATATTTTGCACCTTCCCCCAGCCCAGATGTCCTGGAGTCTTGCCTCCTTGGCTCTCTCTGGGCCTGCTCTCTGTCCCTGCTGGCTCTTAGCCAGAAAGCCCCTGACTCCTCCCCTTCCCCCTCCTCCCAGTGCCTGTTGCAGGGGCTGCTCTGCCCCAGGGCCCCCAGGACGCCCTGCACCCCACATTTCCTAACTCCCACCCACCTCCTGCAGAGGACGTCATTTCTATACTTGCAGTCATTAATTTTAGGGACTTGACTCACAGTGTGGGCTGGGGGTTCCTTAATCTCAGAAAGGGCCCTATTTGCCCTCTACTTCTTCCCCTGGGGAGACATGGCCCAGGAAAGTGCGCGCGCGCACACACACACACACACACACACACACACACAGAGCCTCAGGAGGGCTACAAAAGCTTTCCCCTGAGATAGAGAGCTTATTTCTGAAGCTCGGGACAGTGGGAAGGGGTGGCAGAGGGGCAGGCTCTGGCCTTGGGCCCAGAACGGTGGTTTCTGATGCTGCCTCTGCCTGGGGCTTGCAGGGGAGCTGGGGAAGGGGGAGGAGGGGCAGAGAGGAAGCACTGAGTCTGCAGTTGAGCAGTGATGTGGAACATTTCACAGGGCGGACGCCGGGGCCAGGTGACCTGACTTCTCCTAGCTTGGAGACCCCAGGGGATGTCACTGTCCTTCCCTGGGCCTATTCTGGCCTCTGCAGAATGTCAGTTCCAGACGTCAGGCAGCGTGTGGCCAGGCAAAGAGCAGGCAGACTCAGATCCCAGTCCTGGCCCAGGTCCCTGAGGGCTATGCTGTTGGCAGTGAAAGGCTGTCCCTTACCTTGCAGAACTGCGGCAAGGACAGGAACTCGTATGTGGGAAGCATCTAGTGGGTGCCTAGAAAACACACCCTTTCCTCGGGGTTGCCTTCCTGACCCCAGGGTGAGCTCAAGCCCCTCTATTGAGAATTTCTTCACACACTCTGTCCTTCATGGCAGTGACTGCTGTCTGTAATTATAGATGTATTTGTGGGATGATCGGTTGAACGCCCTCCTTCCTCGCTAGATTATAAGCTCCTTGAAGGCAGAGACCTGAGCGTAGCATATAGTAGGAGGTGCTATTAGATGCAGTCAGGAAACCAGAACAGGTATTTCAACAGAGGGAATCTAACACAGGGAACTCGTTCTGAAGATGTGGAGGAGCTGTAAGGCCTGAGCCCGGGGGTCAGGTACCCCAGAGACAAGCAGTGGCAGGAAGCTGCCACATCCTGGGGCCCCAGAGGACCAGGGGAGAAGTGATGACAACAGAGCCCGGGAGCCAGGATCGGCGGGGGACACTAGAAACACAGTTGTGCGGGGGCCTGCCCACGGGAGCCGGGACTTGGAGGAAGGGCCTGTCCCCAGGACCTGGGACCATGGAAGTGACCCAATTAACTGCCCAAGATGCAGTGAAAGTAGGGGGTTGGGGGTGGAAGTACCCTGGCTCCGGCCCCCGGGTCCCCAACCTGTTCTGCCCACTGGCCAAGGCTAACAGGAAGCCAATGGCAAGGGAGCCTGGGAGATGCAGTTGGGCAGGGTCAGCCCTGAGACAGAGTAGGATGAGGAACAGGGGACAGGTCTGGGCAGAAACAGACAAACGGCAGGCTCAAGCCTCACTTCTTGATCTACTCACAAATGCATTATGCAGTGTTTAGTAGGCACTGGGCACTGCTCTAAGCTTTCTCCAGACACGAGCTCACTTAACGAGCACTTGTGTTAAAAAGGAACAGTGGGCACTCGGTGAACGCTGACTATCCTTGTTGGTACTGCTGCTGTTGTCAGGCTGGCTCTGAAGGGCTCAGTCGTACTGTGATTCTGGGATTTTCCTGACCCCAAGACCTCCACCCCTGCCCTGGCCTTCGCCACCACCCAAGCCCTAGGCTCCCCCCACGGAGAGCAGGGGAGGGAGGGCAGAGGATGCAGGCCCTGGGGCCCCAGCCCCCACGGAGCCCCTCCATCTCTGCCCTGGGCTCCACGGGGAGTCAGCGCTCCCTTTCTGCGCCTGTCAGTCAAACCCAGCCTCTTGGAAGTTCAAGCGTGGCCAAAAGGAAGCAGATTTCAAAACACACCTCTGCGTCCCCCCCGCTTCCCCCTGCCCCTCATGGCTGCTGATCCCGGCTCCCCGGGGGCTCCGTTGCCCCTGGCCTGTCCCAGGCAGAGCCCAAACCATACGGATCTGGGGCAGAGGCCCAGGGTGGGCTGTGGGAAGGGAGTGAGGGGGGACCGGCCTTGGTCCCACGCCTGGCTGCGGGCCGTTCGTGGTGGGTGGGGAAGAAACCTGGGGCAGATCAAGGCTACAGCGGCCCCTTCTTTAGTGAGGAGGGACACCAGGGGTGGCAGGAGAGAGGGGCCTGACCCCTGAACATCTACAAGGATGAGGGCCGTGGTGTTTTCATTGCTCTGTCCCTGCACCAGCATAAGACTTGGCTTCTAGAAGATTCTCCATACGTTTCTGTTGCATAAATGAATGAATGAGTATATTCTCCAAGGAATTTACTTCTTCCGACAAAGGAGAAGTTAGCCTAACATTAACACTGAAGGTAAACGGGGGTACCAGGCTGGAGGGCCCCCCCTCGACTACCCACCAAGAACCAGAGCCTTCGTCTCGGCAGGGAGTTTTGGGTCAGAGCACGTGGGACACCATCTTGACTCTGTTGCCTTCTAGCTTTGTGACATTGGACAAGCCAATTGCTTCTGAAAGCCTCAGCTTTCCTCACCTGTAAAATGGGGAGAGACCTTCCTCTCCCAGAGCATCCTGTGAGGCCCGAATTGAATGAGGTCCCACAAATAAGTTCTAACACAGCCCCCCTGTGTGCAATAGAAGGTTTACAGATATTGGTGACCTTCGGACGTTAGAGAATGAGCCAGAATGTCTTCCTGTGGGGTTGTAAACGGCGTTAAATCATGGCCAAGGGCTCTAGCAAACAGCCATGGCTTCTTATAGTGTCTTTGCAGAAGCAGATGCAAATAAAGCAATGCCCAGTCACAGAGGAGTTCTCGAATGAGTGCCTCGATGGTGGGGGTTCACCCTTCCAGGCTGCTTGGATCGGTTCTTAGTCGTCTTCTCCCCAGCACTCCCTCCCTGCTCAGAGCCCAACCATAAAAGCAGTGACAGCCGGAAGCACACTGTTCACTTTATTGCAGTGTTGTTTTCCATTTGGAAAGTCTCTCTTCAGAATGTGCTCGAAAATTTTAAGAAGTGAGTGAATAAATTGATGATGTCTTTATTGTCAGGACACTTCCTGAATTAGAAATAAAAGACTCTGCTGAATTCAATAAAATGACATGGGGAAAAAATGCTTTCCCCTCCACGCACCCCCCCCCCCCCCAGAATAAAAGCCCTCTTCTTGTGGCTAGCCTGAGGGGCTGGGCGGTGAAACTTTCTGAAGTTCAGAGCTTTGCCTGAAGTTTCCTCTGATAACTCAGGAACAGGTTGGACGTTTGGTGCCCAGCTTCCCCCAAAGGCCACCGAGAGATCCCTGCCCTCCTAGGAGCAAAGAGCAATGTCAATGGGTGCCCAAGATGTGGACTCACCTCTGGCCCTTTCCTGGCCTATGCAGCCGCCCACCGGTCCCAGGTGAGCCTCCCCTAGACTCCCCCAGCCTATGAGTCACCCGAGAACATGGTGTAGACCCTCCCTTCGGCAAAACTGTGAAGAGACAAAGCCTACCCTCAGCGTCCCCGCCCTGCCGAGTCCCCCTTCCTTCTTCAGGCCCCACCCACCTGTGCCCTCATGTCCGTGGCCCCAGTGCCCACGCCCCCACCTTACTGACCTTTTCAGTCTGAAGTCTGTCTATGATTCACTAGAAGAGGCAAACAGCAAGGTGGGCTTAAAGGACAAAGCCTTGGGCTCGCACAGATCTGGACCTGAGTCTCCTTGGCCTCTTTGTTGACGTGTGGCCTTGAGCAAGTATCCTCACCTCTGTCTGTTTCAGTTTCTGCGGCAGTGACGCAGACAGCCAGCACGGGATCTGATAGCTACGGACGCTACTTAGTCACGTCCCTAAAGTCCTGTTGTCACTAGGGAAGAAGCAAGTTGGGGGAGAAGGAGCCTATGGGATATTGGTAATGCAAAGAGCCAGGCAGCAGCAATTTCCTCTCAAGGAGAAAGAAAGGAAGGGATTGCCATTTTAATGAACACCTACTATGCGTCAGGCATACAGCAACCTTATTCTACAGACTCAGAGCGGTTAAGTTACTTGCCTAAGGTCACACACCTAAAAGAGACTCAGATTCAGACCCTCAGCTCGTGCTAAATGTAGTCCACCCTTGAGAATGTCTCCCCAGAAGCCATGCATGGGAAGGAGTCTTGAAAGGCCGACTGTGGGGGTCCATGAGTGGATAGCAGAGGAAGCCACTTGGGTCAGAATCCTGCCGTGAGGGAGGATGGGGAGGGAGAGCAGGGTCAGGGCTGAGCCCCCCAGCAGTCGCCTTTCCTCGGCAGCCCTTGCTGTACATGATGACAGATTCTGCTCCTGCCTGTACCAGGCAGGTTCTGAGCACCGCCATTTTTCCCTGAGGGAAAACCCAAGCGTTCCGGGAACAGCTTGTGGACTCAGACGCCTGAGTGGGGTCTGTTTCCCAGGGCCTCGGGGTCTCCAGTTCCAATTCTCACGTCGTAGTGATGGATCTGCCGGGACGTCCTGACCTCAATCACTCTGAGTCTCTATAGTCTGGCTCCCCTGCCACCACCTTGGTCCCCATTAGGCCAAGCACATGGAGGTCTCGGACCCAGAAACAGGGAGCTGGGGAGAGCCACATTCCATGGCCCATCTCCTTCTGCACGGGGTGGGGCTCCCACGGCTGGGGACTCCTGGCAAGAAGGAGGCGGGTTGGCTGGATAGGGTGATCCCCAGTCACCCCTGATCTGCACCATCCCCAGGGAGCCACAGGGTCAGGCTGAGAGGGGACACTTTGGCCAAAGTCGTAGCTTAGCAAAGGACGAGGGAGCCTTCAAAGCCTCAGCACTCAGACCCACTTTCCTTCCCCCGAGGCACCCGGGAAGGAACCACCCAGCTGCTGTATTCCTTGAGTGAAATGCCTGCCATGCTCTGTGCCTTGCGTCCCCCAGGTGAAAAAAATAGGAGGGATGACTGCTTCCTCACACAGTCCCCATTTTGGGACTATAGGACCTTGTCTACCTTCATCACCCTAACCCTTCCCTTGAAATAAGATGACGTCCTGATTTCTCTTCCCTCTGGCAATGCAGCTTTGTTTTCCATGAAATTCCTAACCAGTCTGAGGAAGGCAATCTGCATCCCTGTGCTCACCCATCCTCCCTGAGGCCTCCTGCCCCTGTTCTGTGGAGAAGGTCGCGCCGGTCTCATGGTGACGGCCAGCCCCGTGGTCACAGCCCGACTCTACAGTACCCGAGCCGGCGCCCTCAGGCAGGGTGTCTCATGGTCCCTGTGTGTGTGTGTGTGTGGGTGTGTGTGACAATGACCACCCCTTGCTCGCTGGGTCGTTTGGAGTATGAGCTCCCACGGTCTGAATCACCCTCTTGACCCACCTGACCAAGAGCCCGGAGAGCAGCCTTTGGTTTCGGATCTGGTCACTGAGTTGCTGTGACTGACGTGGGGCACGTAACTCCGCATTATCGTGCCTCGATTTCCCCCCATCTGAGCAGCGAAAGTGTCTGTCCCTCTTCCGTCCGTCCCACCCACCTCTCCCATTGTGCCAGACTCAGAGGCACCCGCGGCCACTGCCCCAGGGAAAGACTCCGAGGCCTGGCCCGGAGGCCCAGGGGAGGCCGCAGAGGTGGGAAGGAGGCCCGGGGCTGCGGCACCTCCCAGCGCTCAGCACAGGCACACGTGCAGGTCCATCCAGAGCAGCGGGGCCCCACCCGCACACAGGGTCCGGCGGCCGGGTCTCCAGCACGCCCCCCACCCCGCCTGGCTGCCTTCCCTGCCACCCCCGGATTTGTCCCCGTAATCTGCATATTTAGCAGTTCACCACACTGCGGGCCAAACCGTAAATCCTTTTTCAGGCGTGGCCCTGGGAAAGGGCGCCCAGAGCTTCCGCAGGGCCCTGAGGCCTGGCTTCTGAGACCCTGCTCCCCGAGTCTCCCGGGTGGGCGGGGATGTCAGCTGAGTCCTCGGGGTCCCTCTGCCTCCGGCTGCTGAGCCTGGGCAGCTAAGACACCAGATGATCCAAACAGTTGGAGGAGGACTAGAAAGGAAACAGGAACAATTTCATTGTGCCTTCAGGCACCGAGTGAGACAGTCCGGGCCAAACCTTTCCGTCTTTCTGCAGACAGGGGTAAACTGAGGCGCAGGTTCACTTGAGTCACTCGGGGCCAGCTCAACTACAACGCCAGGATGACCTGTAATGTCTCAGAGGCCTGGCCAACGCAACTGAACTCCTAATTCTTGAGTCTGGAAGCAGCCAGGAACTGTGGCCCCATAGAGTAGGGGCCCCACACACTTGGTCTCCAATTCCAGCTCTACCCCCAGCCGGTCACGTAGCCACAGCAGATGGGTCTGACCCCTCTGAGACTGTTTCCACCACCCTTTTACTTCTGGGCTCTCTCCAGACTCCTTATTTAGCCTCCCAGCCTCCCGCCTCCCCAGCCCCAAACCCAGACCCAAAGGGACGGGACCTTTTAGTGTCACCGATTCTCAAAAAAATGGAAACAGCACCCTTAGAAAGTCGTTTCCAAAAAATGTGCGCACCCGACATTCTAGTGCCCTCAACCTAGCCTTGAACCTGACCCCTGTCCTAAAGGGCCAGCTATGAGCAATTTCTGAGCTCTGTCTGTGGCCCAGAGGGTAAACACACATTCTCTGGAGACTTTCTCACGTAGTCCTGACAACAGCCCCTCGGACAGGGAGGAAGATGATGGAGAACATGGTGTCGGTGATCAGCAGAGGCACCGAGAAGAGCTGTCAGTTAAGGGGTCTGAGGCTTTACTCCCTGGTCGTGGAACCAGCGGCCATGGGCGTCCCAGGGAAGAACGAACTTCCGCCTTCTGCCCTTTGTTGTTCCCTGCAGCCCCGCAGGCCCCGACCTCTCCGGATCCCCAAGGGCACGCCGACCTCCCTATTTTCAGCACCGCCACCTGCACCCACCTTCCACCTCCGCCGTCCCTCTGGCCTGGGACATCCACTCACGGGGATTTATGCCAACAGGTGACCCACAGCCTGGCCCCGCTGCCGGGGGCCTGGCCCCTCTCCCCAGCAGCACTGGGGGCTTGTCAGGGCAGGACTTGGGGTTCCAGGTCTTCTGTTGTCTGTTCCATTCACGCTTCTAACAAGGGTTTGTTGAGCTCCTCCTTCGTGCCTGGCACCGTTCCGGTGATGGAAATAAAACCCTTGAAGGAAATGTCCTCTCTCTTGTTACCTTCAGCTCAGGCTGTCCCTGGGCTTCCCGTAAGCGTCCACTCATGGATGAAACAGAGAACTTACAAGAGAAATAGAACAGCCGTGCCTGAAATCCAAAGACCAGGGTGTACGCCCTCCCTTTGCCGTGAACTTACTATGTGTGTGTGCCCTTGAACAAGTCTCTTGGCCTCTGGGGCCTCAGCTTCCCTATCTGTCAAATGGGAGACCGGGACTCCAGCAGCCCCTTGAATGAGTTGTTCCCTGTTCCACTTCCTCCATTTTTGCCATGCCCACCTACCACCTGTAACTCTATCAACAGAATATCATGCTTTAAATAAGTGTACTTTTTCCAATTAAATGAACTTATGTTAAAAGGAAATTTTAAATCACTTCCGCACATGAAACACCTCCGTGTCGTTTGCCATAGGAAATAACAGCTAACCAGAAAAATAAATACAATGAGGACAGAATAATGTTATTGGCGTCGTTGGAAATTGTTCCTCACCAAAGGCTGTGGTCCCAAGGCTCTCTTCTCTGTTTTACTCATTCACTTAACAAAGGTGCCTTGAGCTCCTTCCACGTGCCAGGTACTGTTCCGATGCTGGAGATACAGCGATTACAAGGAATAGACAAGGTCCCTGCTCGCTTGGAGCTTCAGTGCTGGGGGTGGTAGCAAACACATGCCATGGAAGAAAAGCAAACAGAGCAGCAGTGGCCACCCTACCCGGGAGGGTCAGGGAAGGTCTTGATGTGAATCTGAGCAACGCTCTGAAGGAAGCAAGGGCTTGAGCCGTGCAAGTCTCTAATAAAAAAACATCCAGGTGAGAGAAAACAGCAAGTGCAAAGGCCCTGTGGCAGGAATGTGCTGGTGTGTCTGGATAATCACGAGAAACCCAGTGTGGAGTGAGTTGTGGGAAAGAGGAGGAGCTGAGATCAGGGAGGCTGCTATCAGCAGGGAAGGAGGGGAGTATCCAAGGGGGGCTGAGGGTGGGGGGGACAGCAGAGTGAGACCTTCTCACTGGCTTAATGAGAAGGTGAGAAAGGAATAAAGGAACCACTCTCTGGGTCTGTGACTCCATGCTGTCGAGTGCTGGGTCTTTCCAGCCCTCTAATGTCATCCTGTGAAACTCCAGGGATGGCCCACCATGGAGCCCATCCCAACTTTCCATTGAGCTCACCTCTGGACAATATGGGTTCTTTCCCGCTCTCGAGGTTCATGATTCCTCGTGTTTCTAGGCTGGACACAAGGCCGCTCAGGGAATGATTTGACGTCTACAAATGCCCAGGAGTCTTCCCCTCCCATTTCTGTCTGGATGTTGTATCTCCCACCTTCCCGTACGGCCAGCTTCCAGACTGTCCAGTTCCAAGCACATCACCTGAGACCCTCTCTGTTCCAGAGACCCTGTGAGCACAGGTAAGGTTGACAGCCCTTGACCAGCAAGGCCCGTCTGTGCTCTTCCTCAGTTCAGCCCCGCAGTAGCACCAGAAGGGCAGACCGTTACTCCCCCATTTTAAGGAAGAGGAAACTGAAGCTTACGGGTGTTAAGACGAGACCACTGCCAGCAGATCATGAGAAAGTTGGCCACCCAAGCTGGACTGGTGGGACCCCCAAATCTTGTCCCTTTCCTCCATCCTGCAGGCCTTGCCCTGGCGAGACTCCGCAGAGGCTTGTGGGGTGAGGGGTTTCTGAGGCCAGGTGGTAACTTCCCATATGGCTGGGCACTGGACCCTTGCTCAGAGGGGCTCCAGGGCTGGAGAGGGCAAAGAAGTGAAAGTTCTGAGCTCCCCCCTTGGCTGGCCATCAGAGTAGGGAGATGACCCCCAAAGCCCTCTTTCCAGAAGGATCCATACTGGGGGCGGGGAGGCGAGGGGTCCAGGGCTGGGAGCAGGGTGAGGCGAGGCAGGGCACAGAGTCGAAGGAGGTACTCCTTGCAAGGTGGGTCCCCATGCACGCGGCAACGAGCGTCTCCTTACGTTTCGCTCCCTGTGTCTGGCTTGCTCCAGCCCAGTCCTGCCCTTGAACTAGGGCCCTGTCCCCCAGCTTCAGGCAGGGCAGAGAAACTACCGCCCCCCCACCTTTCCCACGGCTCAATGCTTTAGAGCCGTAGGCACGGGGAGGTGACACCTGCTCCTGAATTCAGTTCTGCCTCTTATTCTGTACGATTTAGGTCAGCCCCTCCCCCCTCTCTGGGCCTCAGTTTCCCCAGCAGTAAGAGGGGGAAATTGAACTAGATTAAGCCACCTGAGCATCAGGACCACTTACAACCCATACAAAGGTGGGGGGGGGGGCTACAGATTTCAGGGCCCCACCTACTAGACCAGAATCTCAGTGAGGAGGGGCCCAGAAATTAGTATTTTTAAGTCTGATGAAGCATCCAGTCCCTGAGCTACTTAGAACTTCCCAGCTCTAGAAAAAATGCCAGCTGTGTGTGCAAGCATGCGTTCATCCAATAAAGCAACACATACTTCTTGAGTAGCTAGACCTGTTCTGGGTTCACAGCCAGCAGAAGGAGGCAGCCACAGTCCTGCTCTCACAGAGTGTACACCTGATCATGAAGGGAGAGACAAGAAACAGGGTGAGATGGTTTTAGATGATAAGAGCTGTGAGGGAGAGACCCTGTGGTGTGAGGCTAGGAGGGGCGGGGCCCTGTTAACATCCTTAAAGATGCCTCTTGGAGAAGGAGACATTTGAGCTGACACCCGGATGATGTGACACTCTGGAGGAGGGTTGCTGCAGGCTGTGAGAACGGTCAGTGCAAGAGTCCTGGGGCAAATACCAACCTGGTGCATGAGAGCCATGGGGAGCCAGTGCTGAGGGAACATGGTGAGGGTGTGGGAGGCATAGGTCACAGTGGGTGAGGAGAGCTGGGCCCAGGGCGAGCAGAGCGAGCCTGGGTGAGGCGTTCGGCAAGTTGTAGATGGGATCTCCTTCGACAGGTGGCTCCGGCTGCTGGCTGAGAATGGCCTGGAAGGTACACCAGGGGAAGCTGGAAGGCAGTCTCCAGGGCGAGATGGTCTGGTGGCTGGGCTGGAGGTGGGACAGATGGGCTGGGGGTGATTAGGCATCCGTTTGGAGGGAGGGTTGATAGAAGTTTTGAGTGGACCTACCTGTGCTCCGGGGGGGGGGGGGGGGGGGGGGGGGGGGGGGGTTCTGAGTGACTCAAGGGCAGGGCTGGGTCTTGCTGGGCCTTGTGCCCCCTTCGGAGGCCAGGCCTGCTGGGTGAGTAAGAAGGTAAGGAAATAGACGACGAGCTAACCCTAACCCTAACCCTAACCCACACACAGGTGAGGAAATAGACGACGAGCCCCCCACCCCACACAGCACAGGAATTCCTAATGTGTCCACAAGATGGCAGAATTCCAGCCAACAAGGTGGGGGAGGCGGGGGACGGGGACATCCGCCCCTTCAGGGCAGGGCGACTCTAGGACTGGACCCACGGCAGTTACAATACCAAGGTGCACCCCTCATGCTGCATTCTGTGTGAATGGTGCCCCCTGGGGTGGTCCAATGGGCAACCTGTCTTGGAGTCCAGGTTCTGGTTCCCCTGGTGATGCTAACCACTCAGTGGGGGCTGGGCCGGGCCTACCGTGGATCCCGGCCCCCAGCAGCCCGCACCTCCTAAAAGCCCAGGCTTGAGCCGGCCTGGCTGGGGCTGTGGCCTGACTCTGCCGTCTACCAAACGTGCGACCCTGGCGGAGCCGCTGAGTCTCTCCATGCCTCAGTTTCCTCATCTGTAGAATGGGGCAGATGATAGCATCCACCTCAAGGGGTGCTGGGCAGACTAAATGAGCAGGCCCACAAAAAGCCCCTGAGAGAGGGCCTGGATCGTGTCAGTCCTCGATACACGTGAGCCTTTGCGATAAATAGTGTTGCCATTGATATTCCTTTCTTCGGCAATTGAATAGGGAGGGAGTTTGGTTCAGACGGGACAAGGTGCGATGAGGAAAGGCATGACTGTCCTCAGGGAGGGCAGGGGCGGGGTGGGCCACATAGGCACCGCCTTTGTGCCTGGCCCTGATACGGAGGGTACAGACAGGCCCTACTTGAAAAGCTTCATGGCTGAAATGAGCTGGGGACAGGGGGGATCACTCAGCCAGAGAGAATGTTCCGACCCAGCAGGGTGAGTGCTGGCAGAGAGGGCAGCCAATGGGGAATCGGGGAGGCCCCAGAATGACCTTGGAGGGCCCTCAGAGCAGACTGGCATGGGCGAGGAGGGACCAGACAGGCAGACAGGAAGTGGGGAGGAAAGGAGGGGGTTCTTGATGTGCAGGAGACAGTGGGGGCAGGCAAAACAGCAGAGGCAGCGTAGGTATTTTCTGGAAGAGCAAAGGGGCCAGGGCCTGAGAGGGAGGCGGGGGTGGGGTGGGGTCGGTGACGGTGGTAAGAAAGGAGGGAAGTTTAGACAGCCGGCCTGGGCCAGGCCAAAGAGCATGAAATGCTGAGAAGCGAAATTTCGATTTCTCTCCCTAGGAGACCCTGGAAAAAAATAGTAAAGCAATCTACGAATAGCATATAACGTGTCAGGTGCTTAGACACCGTATCATTTCGCATTCTGAACAACCCTCGTGTCATCAACAACCGTTATTATCTCTGTTAGGGATACAGACACTGAGGATCAGAGAAGGCAAGTGATTTTCTCAAGGTCACACAGCTGGGCCGTGGTAGAAGCAGGAACAGAGCCTTGACTCGCCCTCTGGGCTGCCCTTCCGAAGGTAGGAAGGGTGGCGTTCCGGGCTGAGAACTGGGGGCAGGGATCCGGTGGCCTCTGCCTTGCTGTGTGACCCTGACTCAGAGCGTCCTGCTCTTTCTGCCGCAAATGAAGGGGATGCTGAAAGCGAGGCGGTCTGGAGTGTTGAGAGATGGCCTGGAGGAGAAGCAGGTGCTGGTGGCGCTGGGCCGTGACCCGGGCAGGCGCCAGAGGCTGGGCTCCCCCCTGCTCTGGGGAGCGATGGTCCCGTCGGGGCGAGGTCCCAACTCGGGAGCGTCCAGGGACGCGGCCTGGAGTTAATTAGCCCCTGGAAGGGGCGTGTGCAGTCCGTGACCTTCAGAGGCAGGCTGGCGTCCTGCTGGCCCGACACCGGGCCAGCACCCACGGCATCCGGCCCACTCTTAAGCAGGCTCAAGAGAGGCTCCAGGGTGAGGGGCAGAGGTGGGGTGCAGGTTGGTGGAGAGGGCCCAGCTCAAGCCTGGGAGTCAGGGGGCCTGGCTTCCATTCCTGGCTCTGCCCTCAGGCCCCGGAGACCTTGGATTAATCCCGGCTCACCTCTTGGCCAGTTTCCCACGCGGCTATGAAACACAATAGATGCAGCCACGGACTCCCTTCCACGGGCCCCCTTCCAAGCCCGTGAGCGTGGGGACAAGCCAGGGAGATAGGAAGTCCCTTGGGGGTGGGGGCCGTCTGGGCTGTGGGAGGACTTGCAGAGTCATCAGACTTGCATTTGGAAGGGACTTTGAGGAATTGGCCTGTGCTTTGGCTTAAAGCAGGCTTCTACTGCTAAAGGTCAGCCTGAGAATCCCTGAGCTAGGCCTCTCCCATTTCACAGAGACAGAGGCCCAGAGAGGGGAAGGGACTTGCTTGAGTCACACAGCCAAGGAGGGGACAGAGGTGGGAAGGAGCACCAATCCCACCTCCCTTATGCCTGTAACTCTAGCATGTTTTCCCCTCAAGTAAGTTTTTTAGTCTCGCCAGGTGGGCTCACGCAGGCACAGAAGTCACCCAGAGGTATGGCCCACGTGGGCCATTGGCTCTCCTGACGTCTTTGGGCCAGGAGACCGTCTCATTCATTCTTCATTCTTTGGCCTTCCTGCCTCAGAAATCCGGGCTGGTGACTTTTTCATTTCATTTCCACTCAGAGAGCCAGAATTGGTAAGGCGGGGGGGTCTGCCCCTGTCCCCAGCCTTCCCCAGCAGATACGGGGGAGAGATCAGCTGAAGAACAAGCAACGAGAAAGCAAATCAAACGCTTGCCGACCATCAGGCAGGGCCTGGTAACCTACCTAGTCCTGTCGTAGTATTACCACTCCCATGTGGCAGATGAGGAAACTGAGGCTTCAAGAGGTAAACAGCAGCCTGGTGTTCCCGGCTGGGAGCAGAGCCCAGGCCTTGAGACTCCGCAGCGCATGCCATGGCGAGGCCTTTTCTGCCCTCCCGACTGCAGGAAAACTTCACCCTGGTCCTCCATCTGCTGGGCCAGCGTCATCCTCAGGGTCACCTGCCCCTTGGTGAGCCTGGAACACAGGCTCAGGGTCCCCAGGTGCCCCATTTCAGAGACAAGGGCGACACCTGGTGGGGACGTGTGAGCCTGACATGCCGCTACCAGTTCCCAGGATAAGCCGGGAAGATGCCCGCGCCCCTCCCTCCCACTTCCTTCCTCCCTCGGTGCATATTTATTGAAGACTTACTCTGCCAGGCTCAGCCTGAGGTGTTGGGAACATAGCATTAAGTGTCTAGATGTGATGTGTTCTCTCAAAAACGTTCCAAAGTTAGAGAGAAGTTTCCTTCAAGAAACTTCCAGCATGTAATACTGTTCTGTAACCACAATGACCACACGAAGTATGAAAACCAAGCATTCGCCTTTTCCTCGGAGCAAATGAAATCCTGCATGGAAATGCAACGTGCATAGTAGCCAACACTTAGGGAGCATTCGCTACACGCCAAGCATTGTCCTCAGTGCTTTGCTTGAATTCAACAACCAATTCTCCCGACAACCCTTAGGAGGCGGGCACTATCATCAGCTTCACTTTGCAAGAGTAAACGTGTTTCTAGCTGCCCATAACGTCACGTGCATGATAATATCATTAGCTCCATTTGCAGACAAGTGATCAGAGACAGCGGGTTACATGGCCAGGGTCACGCAGCTCAAGAGACGCAGAGTCAGGGTTTGAACTCAGGCCGACTGGCTCTAGGATCCTTGCCCTTCATCTCAGTGTTAGACCGCCTCTGCGTGCAGCTGATGGAAATGAGGCTTTAGGGCGCCTGGGTGGCTCAGTCCGTTAAGTATCCGACTCTTGGTTTCGGCTCCGGTCATGATCTCACGGTGCGTGGGTTCAAGCCCCACATCGGGCTCTAGGCTGACCGTGCAGAGCCTGCTTGGGATTCTCTCTCTCTCCCTCTCTCTCTGCTCCTCCACTCTGCATCTCTCTCACTCTCAAAATAAATAGATAAAACTTAAAAAAAGAAGAAGAAGAAGAAGAAAGAAATGAGGCTTCTCTGGCTGAAAGGGAGGGGGATGATTTAGGAGCCATGCTTGTTCAGCTCATCCCCCACCTCCTCTGGGCACCCGAAGAGCCATCGACAGCTGTTAACCTCAGTGTGGAAAGCAGTACGTACCTCATGCGGAGACATTGACAGGTTTTAAGCAGAGAGGAGGAACAATTCGATTTTTGTGTTGTAATTTCTGTGTCCCTCCAGAGTGGAGCACGGGGCTCGGGACCAGAAGCCGTGATCAGTTACTGGGCTGGACTGGGACAGTCGCCACAGGAGTAGAGGGCAGGAGGGCAGAGGCGGAAAGGTGATCTGTCTTCGCCACGGAATCATGTGGACACAAGCTTAGCTTTTCATCTAGTTGGGAGGAGGGAGAGTATGTTTGTAGTTTGCTTCCTGAGCCATCAATTCATTCATAACTATTTATAGAACACCCGCTATGTGTCAGCCATTGTTCTAGATGCTGGGGATATAGTGGGGACACAAGGATACAAGGTCTTGCTCTCCTGGAGCTTACACGATAGTGGGGGGAGTCCAACAGTAATCTAAAAAGTAAGTAAGATAAATGAAGATGGTGATAAATGTTATGGGTCAGATAAAGCACGGGGCTGTGCTCAGAGAGGCAATATTTGTAGTGATTCAAAGTAAAGACTTCAGATCCAGACCAGCTGAATTCTTATATTGCCACGCGACTATGCAGATCTGGGAATAGAATGTTTCTAGCAGAGGGCACAGCAAGTGCAAAGGCCCCGAGGTGGGAAGGTGCTTGGAGTATTAGAGAAACAAAAGCGTGACTGAAGCAGGGGAGGGGAGGGGGCCCGAGATGCAAGGCAAGGGTCAGATCACACACATGGGAAGAAGCTTAGAGTTGTATCCAGGGCACAAGACACCATAGGAAAGTTTGGGGCAGGAGCAGGACAGGCTCTGATTTGCATTTGTTAACAAGCACACCGGCTGCCCAGCAGAAAAAGATTACAGGGTAGTAAGAGCAGGAGCAGTTAAGAGCTGATTATTTTCATGGGGGTGGGGGAGACGAATGGTGACTTGGAGGAGAGTGGACGTGGCAGAGATCAAGAGAAATGGAAGGATTCAGATATATTTGGAGGTTGAATTGGCTGGGCTTCCTGATGGGTTATTAATGAGGGGCACACAGGAAAGGGAGGAATCAAGAGTGTGTTTCAGAGGTCGGACCGTGGACGATCAGTGCTGGGATTTGCGGAGACAAGGAAGCAGGAGGAACAGGTGTGCAGCAAGAGGCTGAGGAGAACAAGAGCTCCACGTGTGGTTGTGCAAGAAGAGAAGAGACATAAACACATGGAGACGTGAATCTGGGAGTGATGGAGCAGATCCGATCTGGAATTATAAACTTGGGTGTCATCTCATTGAGAACAGGCAAACCATGGGCTGGGAGAAGATGCTCACAATTCTATGTCTGGATGCAAAACGAACTCTCATCAAGATCACTATCAATACCACCAATGTCAATGCCAGACCATTATCAGTGGTAATGTGAGTATCACAGCCATCAGGGTCATCAACAGTTACAATCTCCATCATCACCACCATCATCACCACCACAATCATCAACATCACCACCACCGTTACCATCATCGCATCACCCTCCTTGTCGCCATCACCATGATAATTATCACCGCCACGGCCGCTCTCATCAAAATCATCACCACGGCCGCCACCACTCTCGGTTCTCTATCAACACCACCAGCAGCACCACCGTCCTAACCATACCCATCAGCATTACTGTAACCATCACTGTAATCAGCTCTGTTACCTTTGTCCCCACCTGTGCCGTCAATCACCATCACTGTCTCTATCACACTCTTATCACCAGCAGTGACAGCAATGTATCACTGTTACCACCCTCACCAGCATCACCACCATGATCCCCATTACCTCATAGCTTACCACCACCCTCCTCGTCACTATAGCTCGTGCTATTGCTTTCATCACCATTACACCATCACCCCCCATCACCGCCAGTGTCACCATGAACACCATCAATGCCATTGCCAGCCTCACTGAAGCCCTACAGTCATCACCTCCATCCTTATCATCACCATCACCCCCCATCACCGCCAGTGTCACCGTGAACACCACCAATGCCATTGCCAGCCTCACTGAAACCCTACAGTCATCACCTCCGTCCTTAGCATCACCACCATCACCACCATCATCCCCCCATCACCACCGGTGTCACCATGAACACCACCAATGCCAGCTTCATTGTAACCCTACAGTCATCACCTCCATCCTTATCATCACCATCATCCCCCATCACCACCAGTGTCACCATGAACACCACCAATACCATTGCCAGCCTCACTGAAACGCTACAGTCATCACCACCATCACCACCATCATCCCCCCATCACCACCAGTGTCACCATGAACACCACCAATGCCATTGCCATCTTCACTGTAACCCTACAGTTATCACCTCCGTCCTTATCATCAACACCATCACCACCATCATCCCCCCATCACCACCATTGTAGCCACTACCATCACTGTTGTCCTCATCATGATTAGCTCCTGAATTTCATCCTTCCAGCAAAGCCAAAAGCCTTTCGCCTGTGATCTCACTCACCTGTAGTATTCCTCGGTGATGTTGAGCTCACACTCTTTACTTTACAAATGGGGGTGACGAGAGACTCGAGCAGGGGAAGTACCTTGTTCAGGACGAGCCATGGAATAAGAGGTTTTGGGTCTGGCAACGGGGATTTGAGTGAGGGGTCCTGGAATTTACAGATGAGTTTGGAGAAAAGGTCACTCTCAGAATCCATAGACACTGAATGAATCTTTCTAAGACAAGCTTCAAAGATACAGATAATCTGCTGCTAGCAAGACTCCAAAATCCAGTGGCATCAGTAAGATGGAAACTTATCTCTGTCTCGGGCCAGGCTGGCACGCCCAAGGTTGAGGGAGACCCAGACTTTCTGTCACATTCCTTCGTCACCCTCAACATGCAGCTTTCCATTCACAGCCCAAGAAAGCTGTCCCAGTTCTCACAGCTGTGTCCCCCCTCCGGGCAGTGAAAGTAGGGGTGAGAAAGGCATGCTCATATCCTGTGGGGACATGACTCAGAAGTTGTGCACATCACTTCTCTGCACACCCGGTGGCCAGAGAGAGGGGCCTCTGTCCATCCAAAGTTTGGATTCTAATAATACGAATTATTATATTAACGCTGGTGGTCAGACGTCAGCAGCCTTGTCTATTCACTCACCCATGGAATCAGGTTTAAAAGGGTCCTGGAGTTAGAATGCCTGGATTCAAATGCTAATTTGATGACCATGGTGATGATGATAAAGTTGATGAGGGGCCCCTGGGTGGCTCAATCAGGTAAACATCTCAGCTCAGGTCTCGGTCTCATGGTTCCTGAGTCTGAGCCCTGCATCAGGCACTGACAGTGTGGACCCTGCTTGGGATTCTTTCTCTCTCCCTCTCTCTGCCCCTCCCCCCCCCCCCAAAAAAATAAACACACTTAAAAAAAAAGAAATCTAAAAAAAAATAAAGGTGAATGGTGAGGCTAGTAGTGACACTGATGATGTCGGTGGTGACACTGATGACGGTGGCCGGTGACAGTGATGGTGGGTGTTCGTGATGGTCCTAGTCATCCTGTCGCTAAAGCTGATTTCTCTTCGGTGTGAATATTCAGGTAGGTGGGCCCAGCCGAGTGCACAGTTGAAACCCTGGTGCCTTCTGTTGTGTTGCTCAGCTCCCTCAACATTTGGCCGCTAGCTTGAGGTCTAAGATGGCTGCTGCAACTCCAGCCATCACATCTGTATTCTAGCCAGTGGGAACGCAGTGAGCAGGAGCAGGGGGCAGAGGAAAAGGCACTCTTCAGGCCTTTTAAGGGTACCACCTGGAAATTTTTGAAATAGAACTCGGACAACATTCTTTTAAATACAGCAATTGTGGATAAAGTTCATTATATGGCGATGTTCCTATCCATAAAGACCTGTAGGCGAATTCCTCTCAGATCCAGAAAAAAGTATTTAAAGTTTGTTTGGGGGCACCTGGGTGGCTCAGTCAGTTAAGTGTCCCACTTTGGCTCAGGTCATTATCTCATGGTTTGTGAGTTCGAGCCCCACATCGGCTCTCTGCTGCCAGCCCAGAGCCCACTTGGGATCCTCTGTCCCCCTCTGTCTCTGCCCCTCCCCGCTTGTGCTCTCTCTCTGTCTCTCTCCAAATAAATAAATCAACTTTAAAAAAATTGTTTTGTTTTGTTTTTAGATTCCAGTGTACAACAGAGATCATACAGTATTTGTCTTTCTCTGACTTATTTTATTCAGCATAATGCCCTCAAGGTCCATCTATATTTTCACAAATGAAATGGCAAATTCTAATTCATTTTTATGACTGAATACTATACCATTATATATCTATACCACAGTTTCTTTATCCATTCTTCCATCGATGGACACTTAGGTTGTTTCCACAGCATGACTATTGTAAATCACGCTGCATTGGGCGTGGGGTGCACGTATGTTTTTGCATTCGTGTTTTCATGTTCTTCTGATAAATACCCAGAAGTTGAATTACTGAATTAGAGGGTAGTTCTGTTTTTAATTTTTGCGGAACCCCCATACTGCTTTCGATGGTGGCCGCACCAGTTTGCATCCCCGCCAACTGTGCACAAGGGCTCCCTTTTCTCCGCATCCTCATCAGCACTCTGTTACCTTGTGTGTTTTTTTTAATTGTCGACATGCTGACAGGTGTGGGGTGCTAGCTCATTGTGGTTTTGATTTGAGTTTCCCTCATGATTAATAATGTAAGCATCTTTTCATTTACCTATTGGCCATCTGTGTGTCTTTTTGGGGAAAATGTCTATTCAGATCTGCTCATTTTTAAATCAGATTGTTAATTTTTTTTTTTTTTTTTTGCTATTAAATTGTGAGCTCTATATATTTTGGATACTAGCCCCTTATAAGTTATATGATTTGCACGTACATTCTCTCATTCGGTAGGTTGTCTTTTCATTTTGTTGACTGTTTCCTTTGCTGTGCAGTTTTTGTTTTGGGGGGTTCTTTTTTGTTTTGTTTTGTTTTGTTTTTTTGCTTGTTTTTTTTAAATCTCATTCTTTTTTTTAATGTTTATTTATTTTTGAGACAGAGAGAGACAGAGCATGAACGGGGGGAGGGTCAGAGAGAGAGGGAGACACAGAATCGGAAGCAGGCTCCAGGCTCTGAGCTGTCAGCACAGAGCCCGACACGGGGCTCGAACTCATGGACCGCAAGATCATGACCTGAGCCGAAGTCGGACGCTTAACCGACTGAGCCACCCAGGCGCCCCTTTTTGTTTTGTTTTTTTTTAACTTGACATGGTCTTATTTATGTTTGCTTTTGTTGCTTTTACTTTTGGTATCAGATTAAAAAAATCATCGCTAAGACCGATGTCAAGGAGAACTCCACCTACGTTTTCTTCTAGGAGTTTTATGGTTTCAGGTCTTACATTCAAGTCTTCACTTGATCTTAGCCAAAAGGCCGAGAAGCGATTACCTTCAAGTCTTCAATCCATTTTGAGTTAATTTTTGTGTATAATGTAAGATGGTTTCTTCCTTTTGCATGTGGCTGTCCAATTTTCCCAGCACTGTTTGTTGAAGAGACTGTCCTTCCCCCCACTTTATATTCTTGGCTCCTTTGTTGTGAATTAATTGACCATATACACATGGGTTTAATTCTGGGCTCTCTATTCTCTTCCATAGGTCTATGTGTTCTGCAGTTTTCTTTTCTTGTAATGTCTTTGTCCGGTTTTGGTATTAGGGTAATGCTGGCTTTGTAGAATGAGTTAGGAAGAAGTCCCTCTGTTTCTATTTTCTTTTACTTGTATTTATGGCGAAATTTAGGACATGCACCAATGACCACGAAAATGGGTATGTTCATTATAAGGACAATGCTAAAAACAAGTCTCTGTTCTACCCAAGCCAGGAATTGTGACCCTGGGATAATGACTCATCCTCTCTCTTCACTTTCCTCATGTGTAACCTACCATCAATCACAATAAACAGATCTCACCTATTCTCCTGTTCCAAGTGTCAAAGTACACGTTAAAGGCTTGGCATGGTGCCGAGGACATGAGAAGTGCTCATAATATTAAATATCACTATATCCAGGTCTATAATTTTATAGAGAGAGGTACGCTTCAGTGTAAAAATCTAATCCATGCCTGAAGTGGTAGGTCGTCCATGTTGCGTAGCGAGCGACTACATTCTTTTTTCTCTAAGAAGGAAAAATAATGCATTCCTAACCCACCCAGAATTCCCTACCAACTCCCCAAATGTCACGTAAACATACAAAACAGTCTACGAAGGATTTCTGTATAACATAAAACAGCGAAAACACCAATGGCCTAATCATTCCACCCCTAATGGATTCATTAGTCTGTCTGCTTGTCCCACTGGGCATGCCCGGTGCCGACCTGACGCTCAGGGGCTCCTTGGTGGACGAAGGTCGTCTGTCCACCATCCAACCGTTTTTCTAGGTTTTTCAGAAACATCATGTCGTGCTCAGGAGATGTGGTAATGCATTCCAGAACCAGCTACACTCTTATAATCGTCCGTTACTTTCTCAGACGTGAGAAAAAAGTACGTGCAGTAGGGTGGAGGCACGTGAGGGGCCACAGGAATGGTCCCACCCTTTTGTTTCCTTTATTACCAGACTCTTCTATCAGTAGATTCGATTTTCTAGGTCTCTTGGCTCACCTTCTCTCTTCACAGGCATCGCCTCTTTCAGAGAAAACATTTATACCTACCAATGCGGGGACGACGATCATGGTGGCTCATGGCCCATTGGGCTGTGTAGACACTGGATGTGGTTCTCCAGGAAGAACCGCAGAGATGCAGTTGTGATTCACAGCGGTCTCACCGGATCCGCCCGCAGTAGAGACGCCCTGATGGCACTTTCCTGCAGACTCCTTAGAGCTGGCTGCTTGCCGGGGTAAACATTTGTTCAAGTAGTGTGTGTGTGTGTGTGTGTGTGTGTGTGTGTGTCCCTCCCTCTCTTCAGAAAAAAATCTCATTCTGACATCTACAAAACAGCTGAGAGCCGGGCTGCCAGAGGAAGGGGGTGGTGGGCCCGAAGCCCCTCCCCACTGGACCACCACAGTGGACTCCAGGCACATCCTCAAAGACTACAAGGTGAATGTCACCATAAAGCTTGCTTTGAAAAGCACTGAACCAAAATCTTTCTATATTTCTATCATGGCAGCGGCTGCCAGAAGACCTAGTCGTCAGGTTCGGGCTCACCTGTAGGAGCTGATGTGGAATTCTGCTGTGTGACTTACTTTAACCAATGGAATTGAGCAGAAGGGATGGATGGGATGTCTGAGCAGGAGTTATGGGAGCCGTCATGGGGCTTGGCCACTGCCAAGAGCGTATCCCAGATAGGGGCTGATTTTTCCTCCTGAACCTATGAACGACAAAGACACAAGGAGCAGGGGCCACCTGACCCACAGCAATCTTCAGCCGTCATTAACATACATGAGAAACAAACCTTTGTTGTTATAAGTCAGTGCGGCTTTCAGGGTTCTTCGTTACTGTAGCATAACCTCACAAAAGCTGACTAATACAGGGCGAAGGCGGGGAGGGCCCTGGAGAAGCAGTTCGGTTAAGATGACCCCTGAAGTCCCTTGCAGGCCCTCATTCTAGACGCCCTGGGTCATTCTCGGTACATGGGACATGGGTCCTGAAAAAGAAGGCACTGGAGGGAGGCAATAGAACCCATTTATTAAGTTTTGGACTCAGGCGGTCTCTGGCTTGTTCCCAGCGTTGCCATTGACCAGCTGCGAGCTCTTATTCCAATGATTTAAACTCACCGAGCTTTAGCTTCCTTCTCTACAGAATGGAGATGGGATGTTCCCACCCCAGAGGGGCAGGGTGAAGGTGAGATGAGCTAGTTCCCGGTGCCCGGACCGCAGTCTACCTTCCGTCAGCAAGAGCTGTGGTGGACGCCTGTTACTTTCATAGCTGCCCTGTGTCTTTTGAATAGGCTTTCTGTGTGTGGAAAAACTCCCCCCTGCCAAGCTCCACCTCCCAAAGTGGGCATCGAACTCTCACCCCCAGCCTCCGTGCGTCCAGAGGCTCCCTTGCAGGGCTGGGCTTCAGAGGGAACAGGCTCTCACGAGGGGCTTCTGCACTTTGCTCTTGTGATGAGGGTAGCGACCTCCCGGGGAGGGGGGGGGGCGCGGTCTCCCAGGAGGGGCCGCGAAGTTGGCTTCCTAGGGCAGGGAGGCATCGGGCAGAACGTGGTGACAGGGCCAGTGGTCTTATTCGGCCACTTCTGCGTGGAGTTTGAGCCTGACGCTCCACTCAACAACTTAGGGGGCTTTGCAAGTGCCTTTTACTAAAGTTTTCTACGGAAACAACTAGATTCCTAGCACATCTTGTGCTTACAGGGCCTGCTGTCGTTAATGGGATTTAGTCACCATTGTTAAATCAGAGTCACCAGGTCCTCGAGGCCTCCAGACACCAGGGGAACTGCAGGCCAGCTGGCATGGGCTCTTAAATCCTACACCCCAAGTTTCCCTTTGTGGGATGGCTGGGGAGTCAGCTGGAGCCTCTAAGAAGATCTGATTTCATGTTTACCCGAGCCTGGCCCTCAGGCCAGGGCCCCACTCTGCTCCGGGGGAACTTGACCTAACAGAGGCCAGGAGCAGCAGATGGGGAGCCGGTGGGAACCCTTCCCCCGCCCCCTCCCTCCACCTTTTCTCTCCAGGCTTCGCCGGATTGGTTGCACTGAGCAGTGTGGACACCAGAGGGCAATACACGCTCGTTTTGGAGGGAAGGGTGTGGCGAGCTTTTGTTTTTTTTTTTTTCTCTCTCCATTTCTGTTGGTGACAGCAATGACTTGGAGACCACTAACATGTCCATCTTCCAGCGCTAAGGTAGCAAGTGCTGTGTGTGCACCTTACGGTCCAGGTAACAGACGCAGAGAGGTGAAGAGACGTGCCTCAGGTCGTGAAGTCAGCAGGGCGGGGACAGCAGCCTAGCCCATCTGTCACAGGGGCCTGTGCTAACCCTGCAGCTTTCACGGGGAGGGTGGTGGAGAGGAGGAAAAAAGAATGTGGGGTTCTGGTCTTCCTCAAAGGTCTGCGTGGTGACGCTGCCCCTCAGAAAGCTCTCAGTATGAACACCAGTTCAACCAGTATCTGTCGGACCCGGGATTGCAAACCCAGCTCGTCTTCAGGGGGCGAGCAGGCAGCTCACAGAAATAAGGGAAACAGGCTGGGTGGACAACAGGGAGTGGTGGGGACTGTGGTCAGCTCGAGGGCGTGTATTATAACCGAAGGGGGCAGCCACGCTGGGGCCCCTCCAGTTGTTGCCCTGTGGGAAGGCGTTCTCAGGGGGTTTGGATGTTCCTTTCAACAGAAGCCAGGCATCTAGATGTTACATGAAATTTCCCAACTTGGAAATGCTGGTGACAAACTCAAAGCCTTTTCAACTCATCCCTCTTAACCTCTTCTACCTCAGCCTGATCCAGAGAAGGATCTGGCACTGATTTTGTGCAGCTCTACCCATCGGCGGGTGTAAAATGGCAGGTCCCCGGGGAACCTGGGTGGCTCAGTCCGTTAAGCATCCAGCTCCAGATTTCGGCTCAGGTCATGATCTCAGGGTTCGCGGGTTCGAGCCCTACACTGGGTTCCACGCTCACAGTAGAGCCTGCTTAGGATTCTCTCTCTCGTCCCCTCCCCTGCGCGCGCTCTCTCTCTCTCTCTCTCAAAATAAATAAATAAGCTTTAAAAAACTAAAAAAAGAAACAGCTCCCCTTCCTGTTCCCCTTTCTGCAGCACCGCCCTGTTCACCTTAGAGACTTTTAAGTATCTGCAGATACTGACAAAGGGTTGCCCAGAGGACTTGTCTCGTTGGTTTGCTCCCACAACTCCTACGTGTTAGCATGGAGGCCGTGGTAGATGGACTCCAATGTGATCTACGGGCATTCAAGGAAACAATAACAGGACTGCTTTATAATTATTTTCATTTTTGCATACATTGAAACTTTTACACAATTTTTGCCTCCTATTTTTAAATTTTGTTTTTGTGCCTCGTTCAAACGATGCAGCTTGTCTAGCAAAATAGTACGTATGTCTCAATGATAAATAAATAGACTAACATATGTTGGGGTGTGGACCCAAGACTGTTTGGGGTGTCCGGCCCCTGCCACAGGGTTGAGCTGCTGCCTGAAAGGGGGAAAGAAACAGGTGTCCAGGGAACTGTGGATGGGGAGCTGTCACTGAATCATTTCAAACAAACAAACAAACAAACAAACAAACAAAGAAGCTCTATAATATGCAAAGTGCTTCGCAAATGCTAGTCATCAAGTTAGTTAAACATATTCAAGGTCATTCTTTAAATGTCTGGCCCAGGGGCGCCTGGGTGGCTCAGTCCGTTAAGTGTCCGACTTTGGCTCAGGTCATGATCTCCCGGTCCGTGAGTTCGAGCCCCGTGTTGGGCTCTGTGCTGACAGCTCAGAGCCTGGAGCCTGTTTCAGATTCTGTGTCTCCCTCTCTCTCTGACCCTCCCCCGTTCATGCTCTGTCTCTCTCTGTCTCAAAAATAAATAAACATTAAAAAAAAAACAATAAAAAAAAATAAATACATACATACATACATACATGTCTGGCCCATGGTAGTAGCTTACTTTTAAAGTGAAGGCTGTTGGGGCGCCTGGGTGGCTTGGTCGGTTAAGCGTCCGACTTCGGCTCAGGTCATGATCTCACGGTCCGTGAGTTCGAGCCCCGCGTCGGGCTCTGTGCTGACAGCACAGAGCCTGGAGCCTGTTTCGGATTCTGTGTCTCCCTCTCTCTCTGCCCCTCCCCTGTTCATGCTCTGTCTCTCTCTGTCTCAAAAATAAATAAACGTTAAAAAAAAAAAAATTTTAAAGTGAAGGCTGTTAAAAAATAAATGAAGGTTGCTATTAATGCTGTCCCCTTACTATCGGTGTTGTGACACTACCACGCATCACCCCACTGGTTTCTCTGCCAGCTTCCCCCGGGCCAAAAGTCATCAGGGCTGGGTGGCATTAACCCTCACACCCTGAGGTGTAGTAGGGGTCTAAAGGATTTTGGTCAAATGACAGACAGGAAGGAATCCATGGGTCAGTTTCTCAGGCAGGAAGCAGGGCCCCTGCAAGGCCCTGGGGCGTGGGATGTGGGGGGTGGTGATGCTTGTTAACCCACTGCGGGCTTTTAGGGATAAGACTGAGTGGCTCAGTGTTGGGTGCTCAGAATCTGGATTCCCTGGGCCTCCCGTTTCTGCAACAGAAAACTGGGTTGGCTGCAAACTGGTATTTCTCTTTCTTCCATCACTGACTAGTTGTATGAGCTTGGGCAAATTACTTACCTTCTCAGGGCCTCCATTTGCACATCTTGGAAATGGGCATCACAATAGATAGTATGTAGCTCATAGGGGTCATTATTAAGAGGATCAAATGAGTAGTGTTTAAATGTACAGCTTCAAAGAAACAGTATAGGTGGTGAGGAGAGAGGTCTTAACCCTATTCTGAGGACTCCCTGAAGAAGGAAAATCCTAAATAACCCAAGGGCACCAGACTCATTGTCCACCGGACTTCCTATTCGTATTCTTGTGCACAGATTGCACGGAGGGCTGTGCAAGGAACATCATATACCTTTTCCTTCTAAATCGGCTAAGTCAGACACTCAGTTCCCACCAGAGGAAATTTTTCTCCACTTATTCTGAGGACCCACTTGGTGCAGATTGTATTTTCCAGAGATGGCTGCGACGGTATCTTCCGTTCTGCAATCTCTTCTAGAACTTTGCCACCCCCTCATCGACAGAGGGAGGCTATGTCTCTCATTCCCTTGAACCATGGTGTCTTTGTGCACTGATCGAATACAAAGGAAGTGATGCTACATGACTTCCGAGGCTAGGTCATAAACTGCCACGTGCTTCTACCTTGTTCTCTGTTTGCTCTTGAAACCCAGCTGTCTTGCAGTGAGGAAGCCCCAGCAGCCTGCAGAGGGGCCTCATGCAGAGGAACTGAGGCCCTGGTCCACATAGCACCAACTGGCTAGCCACGTGAGTGCGCCATCTTGTTAAGGGTCCTCCGCTTCCAACTGAACCAGCTGATAGTGCACAGAACAGAGACAAGCCTTCCCCCCAGTGAACCCGCCCCGAATCGCAGATTTGGGGGCTAAATAAATGACCACGAGGACCTTCAGGCTTCCTCCTCTGAA
This sequence comes from Panthera uncia, assembly GCF_023721935.1. Taxonomy (NCBI): domain Eukaryota; kingdom Metazoa; phylum Chordata; class Mammalia; order Carnivora; family Felidae; genus Panthera; species Panthera uncia. Next base: position 17,168,998 of record NC_064808.1, on the reverse strand, counting down.
GCTCCTGTGCCAACTCTGGGGTGGGGGAATCTTCTGAGAGGCTGGGAACCCCATAGACATACCCTTTGAAGGTCTTGCCAAGCCACCATCTCCCCTACCTCCACGTTGGCCATTTGATACCTCCTCTTGTCTTTCTAGAGTAGTTCTTCCTGCCCCTGTTCCCACCTCCCAAACTCCTGGCTTCACCTCTGGAATGGACCGAAGAATTTCACAAAAGAAGGAAGTCGTCTCTCCCTAGAGGCTGCCTTTGCAAGATGCCCAGGGTAAACCGTGACAAAGTCTGACTCCTGCCAGAAGAGAGGAAACAGGGGAAGAACCAAGCCAATTTGATATTTCAGTAAATAATTCAGATACAGCTCTCCTTAATGACTATTCCTTACGCTCCTAATATGCACCAGGCAGCGTGCTAAATGCTACGGAGGCAAGGACAAACAGCAGGGCCACTCACAGACCCAGGCAACAGGGTCACCCGTGTCTACTTAAAACCTATACCCCGCAGCCTTTCAAAATCATGCTTCAGGTATCTAAAAACCCTAGAAATCTCTGCCTAAATGGTCCAACACTTCCCAAGGCCCATCCTTCTGAGGGTACAACTTGCCCCCATGTGCACTCCTGGAGGGGCGACTAAGTGGTGGCTGTAGGCAAGAAGTGTGGGCAGAATTTGGGCATGTGGCCTGAGGTGTTTACATCCCTGGGTCCTAGGCTACTTGTATGCACAGGACAGACATGGGGCCGGGAAGAGAATCCGAGTGGATGGGCTGAGGGTTGAGGGGTCAGGACCAAACCCACCCCACACTGCCATGTTCCTGCAGAGAATTCTACGGAGTCCAAGAATTCTAAACTTGAACGTGGCCTTCTTGGTCAGTATGAAGAATAGTTCTCAAGGTAGGAGAATAAACATATTTTATTTTATAGTCTTTTACATGTTTAGATGTAAGATAGGTGGGTCTCGATTTTTAGCATTAACATGTTGATATTTTTAGCATTTAACAAAACATTTACTTTAGCATTTAATTCAAGCATTTTTTTAGCATTTAGGGTACTTAATAGGACAAATAGGCTCTGAGCTCCTATAGGAAGGCCCTCATCCATGGGGCTGCAGAGGGGGGTAGGGGGTATGGCAGAGATTCGAAAATCTGCCTGCCTCCATGTTGCCACAGCTGCCCCCATCTCTAATCTGGAGTGACAGACCCAAAGGGGTAGCAGATGGGCCTCCTGTGATTGAACGTCTGTCTGGAGGCGAGGGAGGGACTGATGTGATCCAGCTGTTTTGCCAACTGCCAATCACCATCACAAACACCCCCAGCTTGAGGGGAGGGGACGGGGAACAGGGTGGAAGAGGAGGGTGTTTTATGCCCATTTTCAAGGGTTGGCCAGGAGCCCAGTCCAAGACAGAAAAGCACAGTGGTTCTGAAGATGTGAGCCCTGGACCAGCTGTGTCGACATCATCTGGGAACCTGTTAAGCTGTTGGCCCCTCGCAGGAATGATGGTGTCCCTTTGTGGGAAAGACAACAAAGTGGGACCCTGTTGGCCTTAAAGATTCTTTCGCCCCAATCCCTTGACTTGGTGTGGAGATTCTATAAAGGAGACTTTTTACTGGAAAGAGAACATTTACTGAGCATGCACGGTGTCCAAGAGTGGGCAAACATTTCGTGAACGCAGCACGTTTAATCCCCAGCGGCCACCCTCAAGGCTGGTATTATTATCATTATTCCCCTTGTACACGTTTCTCCCAGAGTTCAGGACCTTACCTTGCCTTGGGTCGCAAGGCTCCCAGGATGCTACCAGGCCTTTGTGACTCTCAGAGCACCCTAATTTCTTCACCAGTGTGCTCGATGGTGATTCTCCAACTTGCTTGTGATTCAAAATCACCTGGAGGCCTTGTTAAAACAAACTGCTAGGCTCCTCTCCCAGAGTTTCTCATTCAGTAGGCCTGGGATGGGGCTCCCAAACACGCAAGGCTAACAAATTCCCAGACACCAATGCTGTTGCTGGAGGTCTAAGGACCATGCTTTGGGAACCACGGTGCTGGGCTGGGATCCAGCTCCCCACCCTAACTCCACCCATGCAAAACCGGCATAATCATACCTTCCCCATAATGGCGTCCTTGTGAGATGCCAATGAGATAATGGGAGTTAAAGAGCTTTGTCAGCTGCAAGGTGAATGGTCCCCGTCATAAGTAGGAAACCTGCCTGAGGCTGGCCCCTGGGGTCTGGGAGTGCAGAGGGCTGGGATGCAGGTCTGGGCACCACAGCCATCTGGAGATCTTTGCAGCCCTTCTTAATTCTGAGTCACTTCTTAAGGGAGAAAACCAGCTTCTGGGTCTCAGGCCAGCAGCCCCTCCTGCTACCCGCCTCATCAACCCACGCCTCCTCCCTCACCTCAGGCAGCCTGCTGAACACAGCCCCAACAGCTGGCTGGCCAAGGCCACTTCTCCAGGGGCCAGTCCAGGCAAGCTGGGGCAGTATCAGGCTTGTGATTCAGGGCGTGCAGCCGGATCCTGCTCACCTCCAGCGTGAGACTCGGAGGCCACGACTTCCTTTCTCTAAACCTCAGGTCGTCCGTCGGTAAAGTGGGAGCAAGGGCCAGTCCTTTTAACGGGGCTTGGCATAGAGCCCGGCCCCTGGCGAGAGTCCAGTCGGTAGTAGTTGTTAGTATTTTCAAAAAGTGCCCGGGCCCAGGTCGCCTGCTGATAAAGGCTCGGACTTGGAACGCAAACCGCTCCCACGCCGTCCCCGGTCGCACCCGGACGCACCCGCCCTGGAATGCCAGCTTGGGGGCCCGAGGCCGGCCCGCCCCAGGTTGAGGTTGGCAGGGCAGAACAGGATTAGGGAGGCGCTGAGGCGGGGAAAGGCGTGCCTGGGGAGGGGGCGCCTCCCCCATGGGGGCTGGGGTAGGCCGAGAGGAGATCGTGACCCAGGCGGGGTGGCGGTAGGGTCTGGGGGGGGCGGGGACAGCTGACGAAGGCCGAGGAGGGGCGGGACGGTTAGGCAGCGCTGTGTTGGGGCTTCCCACCAGCCGGGCTCCCGCGCTCGCCTAGCAAGGTAGGGAGGCAGGCCTCCTCTGGGCGCAGAGGACAGGGTCGAGGAGGCGGGCCCGGGGGCGGAGCTACCGGGCTGAATTAGGGAGGCCATAACGGAGAGGGGCGGGGCAAGAGACGGGCCCACCCCCCGTTGGGCGGCTGCACGGGAGGCCTGGTGGGCGGAGCCGGATCTGGCCCGGGGCCGACTACATTCCCGCGGGGCCCGGGAGCAGGGCAGGGGGCGTGTCCGGGGCGTGTCCTCCAGGAGGGCGGGGCCTGGCCCCGCCGCAGCCATCCCCGACGGCCGCCGGGAGGGGGACCGCAGAGAGACTGAGTCCAGGGCTGCGCAGTTGGACGGCGAGGGGCTTGCGGCTTGCAGCGCCGAGCAGAAAGCAAAGCCAGCCGGTGAGAAGGGGCAGGGGGGAGGCCGGCCGGACAAACAATAGCAAAGTTAGTTTTCGTTCCCACTTCCAGAGCCCGCTCGGGCAGCTTTCTCGGAACAAGTGACAGATAGGGCTACGGAGGCAGCTGGTGGGTGAAAGGGAGCATAAAGTCTCCGAGTCCTGACCCCCCAGTACTCCAGCTCCGCCACGTACCCGCAGTGTGGCCCCGGGCCCGACCCCCCACCCGGGTCGGGACTTAACGGGCTCAGTAAACCGAGGAGGTTGAACCAGGTGCTCCTTGTTGCCCTTTCTCACAAAAACCCTGGTAGGTGCGGGCTGGCAGATGAGAGCAGCCTGCAGTTCGGCGAAGGGTGTTCACAACGCTGCCCAACTGCGGTTTCTCTCCCTGCCGAGCAGCACGGAGCCAGGTGAACTCTCCTGGAGCGTTAAGCGAATTACTTTAGAGATCACACGAGTTCTTCGCATGGCCCTTGAGCCCACAAGCCCTGGGAAGCAGCCTAAATCAGGGAAATTTCAGTCTCCCCTTCCCCCCAGCGCTGAGATCCCAGTAAGCTTCAGACCAGAACCTCGGTGGGGCTTTTGTCACCCTCCTGGGGCATTTCCAGGTGAGCTGGCCTGGGAGGCCCTGGTTGGAAACCAGGGGACAAGTTCTTACCAGGGTGAGTGGGGAAAAGAAGGGAAAGCCCCACCAAACTGTGGGCCCAGAGTCAAGACCCCGGCCCAGGGTTCTTGTTGCTGCATGCTCAAGGTTAGTTCTTGGATTTCTGTTCCTGGCGGTAGTAGATCTGTGCCACGGCTGTGGTAGCTGGGCAGTCTAGTTCAGTGGTCAAGATCTTAGGCTCTGGGACCAAACTGTCTAGGATTCCATTCTCCTCCAAGCTTCAGTTTCCTCATCTGTAAAATGTGAGTAACGACAGTACCCAACGGCAGCAGCAAAGACTAAATAGAATAATGTATACACAGTGTTTAGCAAGGCACCAGGCACCCAGCGAGGCCTCACTATATGACAGCTGCCCTGATGCAGATGGGCAGGTGATGATGGGCTGGCTTCCTGCCTAGGAACGAGCCTGGTTTTGGAGGGCCGGATCCTGGCTGCAGCCCCTCCTGACCTTGTGAGAGCCAGAAATTGCCACCCTTTCATGCGGATGAAAGGGTCCGCATCACTTTGTCCATTTCAGGTTTGGGGAGTGTGTCATCTGGACCAAAGAGTGGCTGAGTTTTCTGCAATAGTGCTTGAGGTTGGTGGTTGTCCAATTCAATAAACCCCAAAGTGTTTACTGAGCACCTACTATATATTAGATGGAGCTAGGAGATACAGAGGTGACCTAGCCAGACCTGGGCTCTGCCCTCATTTTGAGTTGCTGACAATGAGGGCTTCCCCACCCCCACCATGCTCCTGCTGGGGAAGATAACTCACATCCAGGGCTTGGTGCCAGATGAGATTTCATGAGTCTGTTGCTCTAGTGTTTGGAATCCAGCTGTTCCATTGCATACTTGGCTTGGGGTGAGAGTGAGGGTTAGTGTGTTACCTGTTGCTTTTTTTTTTTTTTTAAGATTTTTTTGAAGTTTATTTTATACATTTTGAGAGAGAGCAGGGGAGGGACAGAGAGGGAGAATCCCAAGCAGGCTCCGCGCTGTTAGGCGGAGCCCAAAGCGGGGCTCCAACTCACAAACCTCGAGATCATGACCTGAGCTGAAATCAAAGAGTCAGATGCTTAACCCACTGAGCCACCCGGGCGTCCCATAAACTGTTTGATCAAGGCTGGGCACCGAAGGAGACTGGGGGTGCTGCATGTCGACTCCCTGAATGTCCTGGGGAGATGAGCCCTACACTTTGGAACCAGCTAGAAAGTAGTATGGGACGGAGGCTGATTGAAGGCTGCACTGCATGGAGGAGACAGTGTCTGTGTCTATGGGAGGGGAGGGTGCTTAGAAGCAGCGAGACAATGGAGAAACCAGAGCAGAGGGAGAGGGGCTTCCTGGAGTTGCTGACACTTGAGCAACATTTTTCTGCCTGGGCTCCCAAGTCCTGGGTTGGATCGACTTGGGGCCACAGACTCCCCTGTCCAAGCATGTGAATGGCATAAGATTAGAGTGTGGTGTGGTGGGAGGAAGAGGGTCAGTAGGTGGAGCCCATGGGGGAGGAGAAGACGTTCGTCTCAAACAGAACTTAGTAAGCAAATACTGGAAAGCCTTCCCCACTACCCCACCAGCTCACATGACGAATGATGAAGGATGACACATTGCCCCCATCCTTAGTTGTTTACGGTCTGGGAAGGGACATCAGTGACTCTGATAAGAGATAAATGAAGAAAGTATCACTGGGAACTTTCATGGAGGAGGTGGAGTTTTGGGTGGGTCTTCAGGATTGGGAAGGTTTCAGCAGCGCCAGTGAAAGTTTTGGGCAGAGGAAAATACCTTGGCAAAGTCCAGGAGGTCAGTGGGTTGAGGGAATTTTTAAGAAATCGCTGCGTTGATCAGTCTGGCTGAAGAATTGGAATCGTGCAGGGATGTGAAGGGGGGGGTGGTAGGTTGGGTCAACTCACGGAAGGCCTTCAATGCCAAGGTGAAATGTTTAGATCTGATTTGTAGAAGGTGAGAGCCACTGAAGGTTTTTGAGCCAGGGAGTGACATAATCAGAGGGGCTCTTCAGGAAAGGCAGCCTTGCTTGATGTGCTGGGGTGAGGGACCCCAGGAGTCAAGGGAGAATGATCTGATGGCTGTGGTGATGGGGAAGGAGCCGGGCGTGAAAGAAGGGGCACCGTCAAAGGGGTGGGAGGGGAGCCAGGGTCACGTGGGAAGAGGAGAAAGGGTCCCTATGGATGCCCTGTTTTGCTTGGTTTCCCCATCCAGCCTAGACCCTGGTGCACAGCAGGGGCTCAGAGGTGCTGGGGAGGGTGATAACATGCTACAGAGTGATAGGGAGGGAGCCGCCCAGGGAGGCCCTGTGCTTGCCCACGGGGGAGGCATCTGGGCCAAGTGGTAGGAGCTTGCACCCATCAGCGGTGGGTGTGAGAGCAAGGTCGATGGGAAGAAGTGCCCGTGGCTCTCCCCCTCCTAGCTGCAGTCCAGGAGGGCTGGGGTGAGAGGTTAGCCAGTGGGGACACATTTCCCGCGTGTGTGGGGGGGGGGGGGGCGCTGAATTTTGGTTGGCTCTTGTGAAGTTTCTGCAATATGAGGCAGTCCCCTCTCTCGAAGTTTCAGACAGACGTGTGAGCCACCTCCTGGAAGCTCCCCCACCTCCTCCTCACTCTTCCCCACCCTGGGGACCCAACCCCAGTCCACCTGAAGACTGGAGCCAAGCCCTGAGCATTCTTTTGGATTTGGAGCATCTGGGCCCAGCTGGCACCCCCGGGTTTTGGCTTGGCCTTGACCCCTGGCTCCAAACCGTTATACCCACTTCCTCCACTGCATGAGAAGCTCCGAGGGGGCGGTTATGACTTAATCAAGAGCATCAAACAGTCAGGAGTTGGCTCCGTGAAAAGTGGGAGGGAGGGAAGAGCCTGGGCCCCTCCGTGGGACAGGATGGGGCCAGGGCTGGGGCTGGGGGGGGGGTTCTGTTTAATCTCAGCAGGAACTGCCCTGCCCACCAGCTTCCCCTCCTCTAAGCCTGGATGTGAGGAGCCAGGAGGGAAGCTCAGAGGTAAACACGGCCTGCAGTGTGGTGTGCGTTGCTTTCCTCCCGCCCTCGTCCCCCGATGCTGCCTGCGAGGTGGCCAACCACAGGCTCGGGGCCTATGTCACAGACCCAGTTGCCGTCTGGGGGCTGGCGGGTTCCTGACTCACACCTGGGGTTCCCCCTACACTATGGTTTTCCTGTCAGTGCTGATTCACTCTGTGCTGACTTGGAGACACAGCTGAGGAGAGGGAAGAGGCCCGTATTCTGGTTCTTAGATTTTGTGCCAGCTCCTTTGGTTACTGGCTGCGTGACCTCTGATAAATTCTTTCTCTCTCTGGGCTTCCTTCCCTTCTGTACTGGTGACCCATCCTTTACTTGGCTTTTAGGAAGTTCTGTAGCCTGGGATCTGTGTTTGTAAAGTAGGGCACATGTGAGCACATGCACACACGCACCCCCCCCCCCCGCCCCCGTCTCCATATAGCGTGGAACTGGGAGACGGCTCTCACACATGCAAGAGTTGGACCCACCTCCCTCCCTTGCTTCCCCCACCGGAAGCAACCTTCCTACCTTCTGTCTGTCTGCGGATTAGGGAGATAGTAGAACAGGGTGGCCAAAAACTGGACTTCGGAGCTAGAGTCTTGGCTCTGCCCCTTGCTGGCTTTGTGATCCTTTCTGAGCCTCAGTTTCTGAATCTGTGAATTGGGTAATGGTAATGACCTCATAGCATGAAATGAGGCCAAAAGCATGCGCCTCCCCAGTGGCACTCTAAGCTTTCTGAGGGTAAACAGGTCCGAAGATGGGGGGCAGATTTTCTCCAAGCCCTTCCTTTCCCTACACCCCCCGCCCCCCACCACCCCGTGCTTGTCTACACTGAGTACTTTCCTCTTCATGTTATTTTGTGGCATCTGGAGTGTCTCTGTGAACCCTCCCAGGAAGGGACCGCCCTGTCCATCTCTGTATCCTTGACTCCTGGCACAAGGCCTGGCACACAGCAGGCTGTCAGGAAGTGATGGTTGAATGAATAAGTAAGTGATTCTCCTTGGGGTGGCCCAGCAGGACCCAGCTCGGTGCCAGATCCTTGGTGGCTGCCTGGCAAAGGTGGAGCCGGGAAGCAGGGTTTGGATGCCTGCGCAGCCGCCCCCCTGCCCCCGCCCCTCTCGATCCTGGAGCCCGGGTCCAGGGAGGCGAGATCGGCTTGGCTGGCATGGGATGGCTTCAGTCAGGGCTTCAGCTTCCCTTGTGAGGCCTGGCCTTTCCCCTCCTGAGAGGGGAACAGCCCGACTTCCTCCAGCTCCAGTAGTGAAGGGGCCACTTTGGCCCTTAGTGAACCCTGACTCAGCCAGAAAAGGTGCCTTCAAGTCAGCAGTTATTGGGGTAAAATGCTGTTCCCCTGTGAGGGCACGGACTCGGGGCTGGGGGAGGAGAGGGGCCCTCTGGGAGGCCATCCATGACAGCATCTTTGCAGGCCATGAGCTGTGCAATTCTGGGAGGCACCTCACTCTGGCTTCTTTCCCCACAGGAGGGCTTCTGGCTCTTCTTTGGGTCCTGTGCCTGACTTTCCTTGCTGGGTTGAGGGGTGATCTGTTTCTGGACCTAGGCTTATAGAGCCAATGCAGGAACGTGGACAAAGCGTCAGAGTCTGGGGGTTAGGGAGTCTGGGCTCAGATCCTGGCTTCTCTGTGGAGTTGCAGAACGACTTTGTCCAGGGAGGTGAACTTCCGGGTAGGTTTCCTAATTCTTCAGGCAGTAAGTGCTCCAGAAGCCTGCCTGGGGTAGAGCTGGGCTTGGCGCAAGTTGGGAAGGAACCATAAGCAATGTCACAAACCAAAGTGCCTGAGGATGATTCCTGGCCCTGCCGCTTACCTGCTGGCCATGACCTTGGGCAAGTGTTTAGCCCCTCTGTGCATCGGTTTAAGCATCTACAGTGGGGATCATGATAGTACTCACTTCATAGGGTTGTTGAGAATGATCTGAATTAATGTATGTGAAGCGCTTATGATGTGTGCCCGGCACATAGTAGGTGCTGTATATATATCAGCTCGTTTTGGTAGTGGTGCTATTATCAATAGGAAGCAGGATTTCAATCTTGGGGCGGGGGCAGGAAAGCTTGGCGAATAGCCTGAGTCTGGGGATCAGGAGACCCGGGTTCTGATCCCAGCCCGTCCTCTACCTGCCACGTGACCCTGGGCGAGTTACAGCCCGTCATGGGGTTAACTGTTAACTATTACCCTGCATTTGGCTTTCGCGAATGAGGCACATGCAGAGTCACGGTGGGCGCTTGTAGGGTTTTATTCAGAAAGAGGACTCTGGGTGCCCAGCCCATTCTCCTGCACCGGGACAGCCACTGTGGGTGGGTGAGTCCCGGATGCCATCAAGGAGGCACTGCAGACACAGAATGCTAGGGCTACACACCACCCCCCCCCCCCCCCCGTCCCCCACCCCCCGCCCCATCTCATGACTGTACTCAAGGCTGAAAAGTGGATGGAAAAGTACGTTTGAATACTCACATAACAATGGGATTATACAGATCAGGTTACAGACCTTTATTTATTTATTTATTTTACTTTTCCCCATTTTCTGAATCGTTTGCAACGACTTCCATGTTTTTATGCTCCGGAAAGAAGGAACACACTTATACAATACAGCTATCAAAGAACTTGCTATACATAGTTAAACAAAAATGTATCCGTGAACTTGGGGTCCAATTCAGGTCTTTGTTGTTAATAAATTATATATATGTCATTTTTTTCCCCCCAAAGGGGGTGGGTTTGGTCTGAAGTTGAGTATCAATTTGTCAGGCCTCAGAAGACAGATGGAGTGTTTGTGGAGGGCCCCAGAGCCTGGGAGAGAAGAGTCTGCTCTGCATGGGCGTGTCCTACGACTTCCATCGTGGGCGATACGCTCTGAGTGATGCTTGTTTAGAAAACTTTTCAACAGCCGACACCAGAGGGCTTAATTTCCTCATGTGTAAACTAGGGATGAGAGTAGTAATAGCTAATCAGGGCAGGAGCTTAACACATGTTGAGGTTTTAGAGCGAACCCCGCTTCTCCTGAATTTGGAACCAAATGAAAACAGATGGCAAAGATGGGAGCTCCACACGGAAGTGTCATTACTGAGAAGGCTGGCCGGAAAACGTGGCTTTCGATCTGGGGCCCAGAGGGCCTGCTAACCGTCTGCCCTCGAGCTGGCAGAGTTACCTGTCTGGTCACAGGCAACGCTGGACAGGGGCCAACCTCCCTGCAAGGAGCAGGTGGTAGTACAGAGAGCAACCCAGATGGAAGGCTTCATGCAGGCAGCCTGGCTCTGGGGGAGGCGGGACCCCACAGAGAGCACGCCCAGCGCGTCTCCTAGATGAGCCAATCACATAAGCCACTGTTGGGGTCCGGAAGTAAAGGAGGGGGCAGAGCCGGACCAGAGGTGTTCTCCCGGTAGAGGTCCCTCCACGGAGAAACAAGTGGAGAGGGGAATGTTCGTTCCCCTGATAAGCATAAGGCTCTTTGAATGATGCTGGGTATTCAGTAAGCGCTCACGAAGTGTTCATTTGTCGTTGCTTATAATAATGGTAACAATGAATAATTCTGCTACAGTTGGAAAATCATTTTCCCGCTGTTTCAGGAGAGACGGTTTATCAGAATGTTTTTGCGGTGGGACCTGATGAGATGTCCTGGTGTATAGAGAAAATAGAAACTCCGTGGGGGTGGGGGAGGATTGATTTGTCTGAGGTCCTTGCAGACGTGAGTGGGTGGCTAGTCCTTGGGTCACTGTGGTTTTGCATAGACAACTCACCTCCCCGACCTCTCTTGAACACATAACGGAGGAGCAGCTGGGGCAGGGAGGGTGTGTCGTCTACTCGCGCTGGGCATTTAGAGGCTCTCGGAAAGATCCTCTGATCTCCTTTGTCTCTGCCTCACACCCGCTCCTGGCACGGTTGAGCAGCAGGCTCCTCGTTTGCCGGGAGACTGTGTAGCTGGTTTTGCAAACCTTGCATCAAATCCCTTGGGGACGAGCTGCAAGCAGGGGGCTTAGGTACGGGGCCAGCTCTTCTTCCCACCATCTGCTCACCTTTGGGCAAGTGTCTCAACCGCTCAGAACCGTGGTTTCCTTATCTGTGAGCTGGGTAGCGATAGTGGTGCGTCTACCACGGCTTGCCCTTGGGAGGATTAAATGAGGTAATGGATATGGGTGAAATGCTTAGCGGTGGGCCCAGTGCAGAATGCACCCTCAGTAAAAGCCAGAGACTGATGAAGGTGGTTATGAATGAAGGCTGCTCCTGCCACTCCTATTGAGAAATGACAGAGTCCTCCTCCCCGGAGACTGAGATCTCCGATCTGACGTAAAGGAGCTTTCCAGGACTCTTTGGAGCTCTGAGGGCCAAGAGGGCCTCCGGCTTCCATGTGCTTAGTCCTCGATCGGACTGTCTGAGCCCAGCTTTGACTTGAGGGTTCCTGGCTTACAGTGGAGCGCACAGTTAGGGGCTTGTGCCTGCATTAATGGGATTGTGGTCTTGTGGGCATGTCTGTGGTTCATCGAGTCAATCTACCTGCCCAGTCTAGTGGACAGCATCCAGTCTTTGTTTGCATACCTCAAGGCCGGGAGAACCCACTAACTGTCATCTCTGCACAGATGTGACTTTTAAAACATATGGTATAGAATTTGAACAAACCCAGCCTCCCTTAGATTCCACTCATGGTCCTGATCATGCTCATTGGGATGATGTCCGCCTGGAATGTGGACACTCCCTAGGGGAGACCAAGTCCCCCTTGCAGCAGAGGTGGCCCCAGGCCAGTGGCTCTGGTGTAGGAAGGAGATATTTCTGTCAACTGTTCAAAAAACATCTGTCTCCATCTGAACCAAATGGGCATACACACACACACACACACACACACACACACACACACACAGGCTTTATAATTATTGAAGACATAATTTTTGTGGAAAAACTTGGAAGTTAGAGAATAGATGCAAAGGAGGCAATAACAACTCGGAAAGCAGCACTGGGGGTAGTTCGGTGTCCACACACACACAATCGGGATTATACCATAGGAACCACGTCCTGTGCCGCCACTTTAGGTTAGCAGAGTAGAGAGAGGATTTTTCCATGTTATTCAATATTCTTCCGCAGCCTGTTTCCCCGCTCCATAGCAACACACCCCGTAGATCTACCACGACCCAGTTGAGCATTCTCCTGCTGTTGCACATTTAGGCCATTTTGAATTTTTCATTAGCTTCCACATTGCTATAGTGGCCACTTTGTCCCTCCGTATATCTTGCGCTCAAATCTAATGCTCTCCGCGGAGTGAATTCCTAGAAGTGGTTTTCGAGTCAGGTGGGTTTTAAACTCATGGTCTGAGGACCATAAGCCCTTTCCCCAATATCCACCAGAATGTAACCCCCCCCCCCCAAACACTTAGCTCCAGCACTACCGGAGAGAGAGGGCACTGTGTCTGTGGGTGCTAGGGAGCAAGTGCATGGAAGGAAGGAGGCTGGTTCTGTGTGTGTGTGTGTGTGTGTGTGTGTGTGTGTGTGTGTGTGTGTGTGTAAGAGACAGAAAGAGAAAGACAGATATGGGGGAGCTTTTCCTCTTCAATCGTAGTCTGACTTTTGACCCTCTTCCTGTCTCCTTTCCAGGAGCCTGTGGTGTCATTAACTAATTATGAGATCTCTTTACTATTTAATGACCTTTCTCCATGGTGACTCGTTCCTTCCCAACAGCCTTCGGGGAGCCAGGGAATGGGAAGAGGAATCTGTGGGAGGATGCTTGTCTGGAGTAGGAGTTGGGTCAGGAAGGGGTCCAGTGGTTCTCAAACTCTGACATGTGGCAGAATCTCCTGGAAGGTTTGTTAAAGCACAGATCATACCCACAAGGTTTTCTGATTCCATTGGTCTGAGTTGCAGCCCGAGAATGTTGCATTGCTAATATGTTGCTAGGAGATACTGGTCTGGGAATTAGAATTTAAGAATCCATGGAGTAGGGGAGGCTGTGTGGTGAGTCCAGCTCCTGGTCCTGCTGACAGTAGGAACCTTGTCCTGTTTAGTAAAGGCTTGTGTGAGGTCTGAACTCACATTCTGCCTGCCGCCACCCCGGTCACCTTTTCCAGCATGTGCTATTTATATATTTATGTGCAGGAGGATAAGATGTTTATCGCCATCCCCGTTTCACAGAAAGGAAAACTGAGGCTCTGACAGGCAACCTAATATGTCCAAGGGTGCCCTGAAAGTCAGCAGGGGCACCAATACAGGAACCCTGTCCTTGTCACCTCTCCCTGCTCCCCTACAACACCCCTCCCCACCCCCTACACTATATCACACACTCTGGGCTTCTCTCCTGCCGATCTGGGGCAGAGCAAGAGGTGCCTTCCCTGAACACTGTGCCTGCCCCAGGGGACCCCAGGTGAGGGGGCTTCGAGGGCAGGTTTCTCCACACTGTCTCTGAGCCAGGGTATTGCTCTATTTTTTATCCCCCCCCCCCCCCCCGCAAGCCGCTACCCACTAGCCATTCAGTAACATGATCTTCTTCTAAGATCTAGTGTTCTCCAACCAGTTTATATTCCCAGTTATTGTTCTGGACATTTTTCTGGGAAGCCACGGAAACGTGTGCCCGACCATCCCCTGGCAGACACAGCAGAGGACGAGGAGAGAACCCTCCTCTGTCGAGCATCTAATATGTGCCGGGCCTGCCCTGGACACTGTGTAGCCATGTATCAGTCACCCCCCTGCCAGCCCCCATTGTACAGATGGGGAAATGGAGGGTCATAGCAACTTGGCCAAAGTCACAGCTGAAAGGCACAGAGTTGGGCTTTCGATCCTGAACTCCAAGGCTGGGCCCCCTCGTCTAGAGTAGTGGTGGGTCCTGGACCAGTACAGCTGGGGGGCAGCCTATGCCCTACCCTCGACTCCTGCAAAGAGGGTCGGCCCAAGGGGCACAGCTGCCCTGGAATTCGGCGTCTCGCCCTGGGAGGGCCCTGGCCTCACCATAGGGAGACCCAGTTCAAATGGCGCTTTGCTACCATCTGGCTGTGTGACCCTGGGGAAGTCACTCCCCTCCTCAGGGGGTTCTCATTTCTGCTAATGATACCTTACGCTTTATAGCTTTTAGCAGTGGACATTTTCTCACGTACTTACTCCTGTAGACCTCGCAACACCCTGTAAAGTGTGCAGGGAGGGTATTATTTCTGAGCCCATTTTATAGATAATGACAGGCTGCAAGTGAGATGCCCGGGGATCCTACAGCGACAGAGCGCTGGGGCCAGGACTTAAAGCTGTGTTGCGTTGCTCCCCATCCTGAGCCTGGTCTGTCACCCTGAGCTGTCCTCCTTAGTAAGGAGAGAGAACTCTGGCCTCCTCTCTATTCTCTGCCTCAGGATTGGGCATCCCAGGACTCTTCCCCGGGCTGGTGGCTCTTGGGTACAAGGGGCTCTAGGAAAGGACTGGACTGGGATCCTCGCTCTGGGCCAGGAGCCTGCGGAGGGAAGATGGAGTGGTTCGGGCTGTCCCTGTTACTGTCTCCTGCCTGGCCATTTGGGGCCCCTGCTGATGGAGGGAGGTGGGGTCCGGCCCGGCTGTCCCTCCTACCTCAGCTCCTGGCTTCCCCTGGGGATTGTGCCTGCCCTCCTGTACTTCTGCACAGTACAGAATTTTCCAGACTCCCAGACAATGGTGTCTGGGCCCTGCAGTTCTGCCCGGATGCCCTCACCTCCTCCCCTGTCCCCCGACTCAAGTCTTCCTCATCCTTCTAGGCCCAGCTCTAGCCACCTACCTCTCGGGGGCCAGCCATGTGCTCTGGCCAAGCCAACTCAGCTGTCTTGGGTTCTGCCCAGCGGGTGAGCTAATTAACCGGGTTAGTTAACTCCTCCCTGAGGCCATGAGACCAGGGGCTGTGGCTGCTGTAGGTCTGAGCCCCTGAAGGGTCCACCAGGCTGGCAGGGCTCAGGGTGCTGGGTCTGGGTGGGCCGGGCATGGCCGACCCCCTCAGGGTCAGCCTCACACTTGTGGCTCTCACACTTGGTGACCTTGAGCAAGTGCCCTATCTTCTCTGACCTCTGGCTCCCTTCTCTTAAAAATGAAGCTACTTTTCTCACTGACATTTGTGAAGCTTGCATGAGATAAAGCGTGCAAAGTACCTACCACCACTGACGTCTGTTGGGGTTGAGGTGCTCAGGAAATGCCTCTGCTTCCCCTCCCCTCCCCTCCCCTCCCCTGCAGTCAGCTCGGGCTTCATTCTGCCTCCACCCCCCTAACACGTTTGAGCCCATATCTGGTTGGGCCTTGGTCTAAGGCCTGCACTGTATCTGCTCTAGCTAGGGGCTGTTCTAGGCTGATAACCGAGGAAGGATTGGGCAGAGGGACAGAATCAGCTGCACACATAAATGTGGGTTTTTTTAAAAAAAGGTGGTTTTTTTTTAACGTTTATTTTTGAGAGACAGAGCACGAGCAGGGCAGGGGCAGAGAGAGGGGGACACAGAATCCGAAGCAGGCTCCAGGCCCTGAGCTGTGAGCACAGAGCCTGACGCGGGGCTCGAACTCACCAACTGCGAGAACATGAGCTGAGCCCAAGCTGGATGTTTAACCGACTGAGCCACCCAGGTGCCCCCAAACATAAATGTGTTTAATCAGGCTCTGCCGGTTCTAAGTTGTGACCCTGGGCATAATCCCTCCTAGAGCCTGTTACCTGATCTTCAGAAGGGGGTTACTCCTACCTTCTACGTTCTCAGGATCACCCTGGAGCCTTCCTGGTAGGGTAGGGGTGGGAATCCAGGTGACCCGAAGCCCTGAGGGCTGCCTCTCATGAGCCCAGCATGGTTCATTTACCTGTCTGTTTTCCTGGTGCAGCATGAACGGTCCCCTTCCCCTCTGGACACCCGGAGGCTCACCAGGCCATTGAGTTCTTGGCTCCTGGCCTGGTGTGCTGGGTTGCCTGGGGGCAGTAGCCTGTCTAGGGGAGCGGGCCAGAGGCCCCACCTGACTGTGAGACCGAGGTGGTGCCCCCCACCCCCAGCAGGTCCCTATGCTCACAATTCTTGGAATGCCAAGCCTGGCCCTGGGGCCCACTGGGGACACAGATCCCTTTCTACAGTGCTACACACCTTTCCTTTCCATGCCTATCTGTCTGCACATGGGACCTTCTCACGGTGATAGTAATCACACGCTTCCCTTTATTGTGCGAGAGCATTTTTATTCCTCAAACCCCCCACCTCCCTGTAAGGCAGGAATGAACTGTTATTATCCTAGAGAAGGAAGGGGGCTTGCCCAGGCCCGCTGCTGGGACTCATGACCTCTCCACCCAGCCCCGTTCCCCCATCCACGGTGTTTGCAGTCTTGGCTACATTTTGCCTTGCAGAGACATGCCCACCGGGAACGGGGAGCCCGGTTGAGAGGAGGTAGAGGTCTCCAGGGTGAAGGGTCCTAGATTCCTGCCCCAGGAGATCCGGGAGCCGGCATAGGGCCTACCCCACTGCACAGATAGGGAAACTAAAGTTTAGGGAAGAGCTGTGATTAGAAGGTAGAGGGTAGCCCAGGTTGAGCTCTGTTCCTTTCTTCTTCCCCTTCCCCAGGGCCCTGAGGGCTCAAGTTGGGGAACTCCGTGGGGCTGTTTGGGACCTGGGTGCTCATTTTGGCTTAGCCACTTCAGGCTGAGGTCATGTCCTCTGCCTGCTTCAGCAATCTTCGGGGTCTGTGAGTACCTCTAGTATTCCCTCTGGTGATACAGACCCAGACTTCTCAGAAGGGGAATCTCAGAGGGGGCAGTTTCCGGCCATGGCTCTGCCTGGTGCTCCCAGAATCTGGGGGAGGCCAAGGCTGAGGAGAATGTTCTGGGGAGGGGATGGGCCATTGTTAATGGCCGGTGGGGGAAGGACAGTGCGGGTAAGAACTGGAGGGCACCAGTCTCAGGGAGGCCACAGGGGAGGCGGGCTGTTGGCTAGAGGAGATGGTGGGTAGGGGGAGGCCAAGCTGGGCTGGCTCCTGGGGTGGGATCCTGCTTGGGTAAGCAGGGACTTCATTCCTGGCCGGGTTTTGCCTTAGGCTTCCCTGGGGACTTCCTGTGCAGACCAGAGAGGGCTGGAGTCCTGGATGCACAGAAGGCTCCCTTCACCTAGGATCTGTGTCCCTCCCTCTCTCCCTGTCATTCTCTGTCTCTCTTTCCTTACCTCTCCCCTGTCCCGCCCAGCAACACCCCCTACCAGTCTACCTCTGCCTACCCACCAAGTACCTCTGAAGCCAGAAGGTCTCTGGAGGTACCGAGACCCAAAGCCACCCTGGCTGGCTCTGCCCAGGCCTGGGGCTCTCTGTTCCTGGGAATAGAGCCATAACAGGCTGTGCCCCAGCTGTCGGGTGTCTGGGCTGCCTAAATGGCCATCACCCTGCCCGGGAACCTGGGGCTTGGGTTCTACCCACCACATGGGAGGTACAGCCCTTCATCCCAGGCTCGGAGGTCCCGGATGCCTACAGCTGACTGTGGAAACGGATTTCCCCAGGCCGCTCCTTGCTGGAGCTGGGACCTGCTATGGGGAAGGCTGGCTAGGCTGGAGCCGGGGGCCTGTATGCTGGTGAGGTTGCCCTGGACATTCCGGACGTCAGAGGCTCTAAGGAGGAAGGATGCGCGAGAAGGAGGCTTGAGAGCTGGTCTTGAACACAGGGAGAGACAGGGGCCAGGGCGAAGCTCAGAGGAAGCCACGGGGGGAAATAGGGACAGATACACGGGGGAAGAGGCAGGGGAGGGGAAGGACTGAAGGAAAAAGCAGAGAGCCCCGCTCTTCCCTTCTCTCCTGGCCTGAGCCACTTTAGTTGGGTCCCAGCCAGGAAGACCCCCATGCCCCCAGAGCTCATGGGGTTCGAGACCTGCTCCTGCCCTCCACCCTTGGCCCCATCTTTTCTGTGTCTCCCTCCAAGGACCCATGAGAGAGACAGTCCCCATACCCGTGTGCGCAGCACTTTTCCTGGACTGCGTCTCATTCACCCCGCCCCCGTGTCTGTCCCTGGCTCTTCCCATCAAATATCCCTGGAGCCAGAATGCCTCTCAGGCCTAGAGGCGCTGAGAACTGTAGCCTTGGGAGGTGGGAGGTATTAGTCCATTTTACAGATGAGGGAACTGAGGCTCAGAAAAGTTTAGTGGCAGTTAGGAGTAGACAGAGCTAGGGTTTGACCCCACGGCTGTCTGATGCCCACCCTAACTCCTCATGCCGAGATAATTAGGGCTGCCAGACAGCCCCTGAAAGAGTCTGTGCAGGAGAATGTTCTGGGAAGGCTGCCTGGAGGAGGTAGCATCTCTGCTGCCTTTTTTCTTTCTTCCTGAACCCAGTGCCTAGGGACAGGATGCTGTGACCAAAGAGCTTGCCTGATGCCATGTGGGGTCCCTTCCTTCTCCCTAATTGCCTCCCTAGGGCACACTTAGCACCCAGCCTCAGAGTCTTACGAACCCCAGCCCTGATGCAGAGGTTAACCCTTTGCTAACCGCCTGCCTCCAGGCTCTGTGATGGGTGTGCGAGCTGGTCCCTGGCTCTCGAGTGTGGTTCCAGAATGTCTTCAGTTGGTTGGGAGGCCAGACTGTAAAACCCAGTGAACTTGGGTTAGGCCTTGGTGAAACTATTTTAGTTGGCTATCATTTGTAACTTTGTTTCTGCAGACAGTGTAGATAACAGCAAAGGGTCGGACTGGTGGGGTTCAACTCCCAGCTTTACGGTCTGTGTCACCTTGGGCAAGTCCCTTTCCCACCCCGAGCCTCAGTTTCTCCCTCCGTAAAATGGAGATAAAAGCAGAAGCCACCTCGTCGGGTCATCGCAAGGGTGAACTGAGCCGTGTGAAGCGCTTGGCATGATGGCTGGTGACAGGTAACTGCAAAAATGTCAGCTTTGGTTAGTATTGGCTGGGTGCCGCTTTAAGATGATGTTGGTGTGTGATTGCTCCCGTTCACATCCGGGTCCCTCCAAACGGGGCACTCCCTGAGGGCAGGGGGGTCTCCTCCTTCCTCCCCGTGTCCGGCTCAGGGCCTGCCTGGAGTTGGAGATTCAATGGCCTGCAGTGGGCTCGGTGCAGGACGCAAACTCTGAGCGGAGACAGCCACTTGGGAGCCCCCGGGTGGGCCGGGCCGCCCCTCGGGCCACAAAGTAGGCAGGACCCTGGACTCCAGGGTTAGGGGGTCTGGAACGCAAAGCTCATGTGACAAGGGCAAGGGCTACCACCTTCCTGGGCCCCCGCTGATAACCCAGGATGACGAAGCCACGCTTTCCGCCTCACTGAGCGGCATGGGGTTGATTGGCTGAAGTTAGCGAAGCACCGCTCCCTCGGAGATGCTTCCGTAAACGCTGATGCCATCCATCGGTCTTCCCTCTGCCCGATGTCTGTTTCAGGTTTGCGGGGACAGGAAACTTCCTGGGGCAGTTTGCGGGAAGCCGTGTGTGTCCTACGTCTCAAAGGACAGTCTTCGTGCACACCCTCCTCCTGCCGTGTGAGGAGGGGAGTCATTTCGCCTGACTCTTCCCACAGCCCCCCGTCTCTGTGTGCTTGCATCCGAGCGTTTGGCAAGCTGATCCCACCATTTCCCCGGCCAAGGCTTGATAGCCCCATTTTACAGATGAGGACACTGAGGCTCAAGGTGGGTAGGCAACTTGCCAAAAGTCACACAGCTCTGTGAAGTGGGATTGGAATTTAAGTCTCTCTCAATTCAAAGGCCATACTATGACCTGGTTCATTGTTCTGTCCTCTGCCACGGGGATGGGGAGGGGTCCTCGGAAGGTGGCTAAATTCTGAGGGCCCATCCGGGTCTTCCTGTTAGGGGCCCTCGAATCTGAGGCTCCTGGATAGCCTCTCAGAGAGTTCTAAATATTCCTCCAAGTTAGGGCTTCCCAGCCGATGTGGTGAGTGTCCCCAATGTGTTGAGATGGTTGGTTATCTTCTCAGCCCATGGGGACAGAGCCCTGGGCTGGCCAACTCAGACCAGGAGCATTCCTCTCTATCCACCCCAGGGACCAAACAGATACTTCTCTACATGTATCGTTATGTGAAACAGGTTGGGAAGGAGATGGCTTTAACCAATCCCCTCCCTTCCCCCACCGTACATACTGAGCACTCACATTCCCCAGAAGGGTGGGGATTCATAGTCCTCTCTGGGCCTCAGTCTCTTCATCTGAGAAATGGGGACAAAGTAGGTGATGTCAAAGGCATCCTTCTGGCACTGTGAGTCAAAATATATAAGCCCTAGGATCAGCATTGGGAGGGGGCAGGGTCTGCATGGGGCCCAAGTAGCCTGCTAAGAAGGCCAAAAACAGTCCAGAAAGGGAGCCATGGAGAGGGAGAGGTCAGAGGCTATGGTTCAGCCTCAGTTTGAGCCTTTGGCTGCATGGTGCCAGGTGGGGAGGCTGGAAGGCTCAAGGTATCTGCGCTTCTTGGTGTCGTACTGTCTGTAAAGTGGCCTCGTCCTCCTCATGCTAATGGCCTGCCGGTCTCATTGCTTGGGTTTCAGAGCAGAGCCTCGTAGGAAGGGCCACATCTGTCAGCCATCATCAGCCACGCTGAAAGAACACTCTGGCCAGGATTGGTGGGGCTGATCTTTTCCTTCCTGACAGGAAGCCAAGAAGCAGCCTTGGAGCCGTGGCGGGATGAGGGGCAGGCAGGCAGGGGTGCGGAAGGGTGGGCTGAGCTGGCTCCACCATCTACTTCATTCACTTCGGCAGCAGGTGAGGAGGAGGGAGCTTAGCCACTTCCTGTGTGGCCTTGGGCGGGTCACTGAACGCCTGAGACTCAGTTTCCTTATCTATTAAATGGGTATGGCAGTATCTCTGTGGGGTTCGTTACAGAGATTAAATAAGAGACAGTGGGAGTGGTATGATACAAACTATAAGGTGCTGTTACTCCTGTGCCACAGTCCGGCCAGCCATGGTGGCTGCCTGCGTTCCTGGAGTGCCCCTGGCCTTCTTCCTCCAAATGCCAGGAGTCAGTCCCAGCTCCAGGTGTTAAGGTCCTTAGGAGAGGACCCGTCACCTGGGCTCATGGGATGGTGCGGCAGAAGCGGGTTCCGTATCTGTAAGACAAACAGGAGGGCCTGGGGCTCTAAGATCCTGTGATTCCTGGGAGGGTCTGATCTGAGTGTCTTCTGACCCGGGATGGTGGAGGTGGTGGCATTCGTACCCCCATGTGAGAGATGAGATGGGAAGGCTCGGAGAGGTTCTGTGAAGCAGAGCTGGGATTCAGACTCAGGTCTTAAAGGAAACGTGAGCCTAATCACGTTCTGTGGCCTTGTGATTTTCCTGTTGCCCAGAGAAACGGCCTATTATACTTTTTCTTTTCTCTTTTAACAACAACAACAACAAAAGGGAAGATTGGGGAATGAAAAATAAGATCATGCAGAGGTCAAAAAGCCAGCCCCCGGAGCCAGCCGAGGTTTCAGGAAACACATCACCTGCCCCACATGAAAACAAACACAGCCACCTGTGACCAGCCTCTTTTCATGGATGACCAGGACAAAGTCCAGAGAACTGGGGAGCTGAGTGGCTGAGGACTAGTTTGCGGGTGGAGAGCCCGCAGGATAGGCCGGTTTCCAGAAACCAACAGCCAGGCCAGGCTTTCTCTGAGTTCCTGGTGAGATCAGGTGAGATCAGTTGTCAACTCACCAAACTGGCTGGCCCTCCAGGCCTCAGGCAGGCCTCTGAGACACAGCCAGAGGCTCAGAGACAGAGGCACCGCCCATGCTCAGGTCAGAGGCCCTGTTCCTTGGCCGGCCCAGCCCTGCCCTGCCCTGCCCTGCCCTGTTTAACCCCTACCCTCTTGCCCAGGAGCAGCAGCGGTCACACTCTGGCACGGAGGCCCCCAGGCCAGGCATACATTTGGAGGCTGGATCCAGCCCCCTCGCGCCCCCACCCCCCACCCCCGGCGAGAGCGCTTTGGACTGTTGGTCAGGAAATCAATGACTCTGGGTAGTAATCATCATTGTTGTAATTTGATAGCATTTATTTGACACTTCCTGGGGGCCAGGCACTTTACAGATATTAGCTCCTGGAAGCCTTGCCATAATCCATTAGTCCATTTTACAAGTGGGAAAGCTGAGGCACCGTGGTGAAGTGATTGCTCAAGGGCACATAGCTGGCTACGATGCGCAGATTTGGTATCTTCAGGCAGGGAGGGCGGGAGGGATGGCCAGGGTGCCCAGCACAGACTGAGCCCTACTATGCATAAACCTGACTGTGGTTCGTCTTCATACCTGTGTGGGGCAGGTACGTTTACTATGCCCATCTGCTGACAGAGGCAGCTCTGTAGTGTTTCCCAAGGCGATGTGGCTGAGCTGAGGCATATGAGGCAGCTCGGGGGTGGGAACGAAGGGCTGCCGTGTGACTGTCCTATACCTGTCTATGCAGAAGGCCCGGGGAGCCAGGACAGGCAGCAGGTGGCCTGGGGATGTCCAAGTCCTCCCTGTGCGTCAGCCCTGATCTTGCTGTGTGACTTGTGAGCTCTTGCTGTCTCCATCCCCTCTGGGAAATGCGGGGATCTGGAAGGTCTTCTGCAGAACAGATATTCCTCCTGGGATAAATCACCCCGGTGTTGTGTGGGGGAGGGGTGGCGTGAGCCTCTAGCAAGAGGAGCAGAGGTACAGGGAACTTCGTGTGAGATTCTCCCCAGCCAGGCCCTGCTGCCCCAGGACCCGCAGGCCTGCCTGCGTCGCACTGGGAGCAGAGGGACCAGGCCACGCTGGGGACCAGGCCGATGGAAGTGGGTCTCAACACATTAGCATCCCCTGGAAACTTAAAAGACCCTGTAGTCTGGACTGTAACCCAGACCAATTTAATCAGGATCTCGGGGAGGGGGCGGGGTGCAGGCACGAGCAAGCTGTACAGCTTCCAGGGTGATTCTACGCACAGCCGAGATTGGGGACCACTGCCCTAAGCCAGTTGGGAGATGGGCGAAGTACGAACCTCTTGGCTTTCCAGGGTGAGTGACCCAGGGAAAGCACGCGCCTGCCCATCTGCATCTAGGGATAGGGCTCCCAGCTTTTCTGACCTAGAGGAGATTAAAATCCATTCTTGGGAGTAAGCAGCCTCCCCTTCCCATAAACCAACAACGTCATTCTTAAGGACCAGAAACCTGCAGGTGCAGGATCAAAGTTGGTTTGTCTCATCTCCTCTGAGAAATCTTTCCTGAGCTCCCCAGACACCCCCTTCCCCTTCCTTCTTCCTGCAAATACATACCGAGCGCTTAGCACGTACTAGGCACAGCTCCAGGCTCTGGGATCCGGGGTGAGCGAGACAGACACAGCCCTCCCCTGAAGGAGCCATGTTCTAATGGGGGCTCTAGACGCACTAAGTGAACCAATAAGCTAACTGCGGTGAGCAGGCCATGTGATAGGCCCCAGTGTCCAGGGTGCTGTTCCTTACAGTCAACAGGGGAGACCCCCTCACCCCAACCTGAGATTTGGACAACTTGGTTGGGGCAGGGACGGGGGCTGGATGTTGGCATGTTTGGATTCTGCTGTGCAGATGAGGTGTTCAGGGAAGGCCTCAGGGAGGAGGGAACTTGACCTATAGGAAGTGGAGGAACCAGCCGGGAGCTTTGGGGGAACCACCAGGACAAAGGCTCTGAAGCAGGCAAGGACCTAGTGTACCAAGTCACAGAAAAGAGTGGCCTTAGGAATGAGCGTGTGTATGGGGAGGGCCAAGGCGTGCGGTGCTGAGGACAGGGGAGGGGCAGGGCAAACCAGACGGGGCCCCGCCTGCTGCCTAAGAGGCTGGATTTTATAGGGGACATGTTGGCTACGTCAAGGTTACAGGGCTGCAGGCAGGGGAGTGACAAGGTCTGGTTTACGGTTTTCAAACCCCTTCCTGCAGCGTGGATGAGGGATGGGGGAGGACAGGAGTGGAGCCTGTGACCAGCAGGGAGCTGCACTGGTCCAGGCAGGAGGTGAGATTTGGGCTGGGTGAGGTGTGGGACTAGAGGAGACACCTTCAGGCTGCGGGATGAGGGGGAGGAGGGAGAGGGAGTGTGGGTGGGTGTGGCTTTTAGGTGTTTGGTCTGGGACAGCTGTTGGGTGGAAAGGCCATCCCCACCCCATCCCTGGCCCCCGAACCCTGCAGCACGTAGAATCCTTAGCGCCGGCCCCCGAGCAGGCGCCTCTGGTCTGGCATTTCCTAAGACGTGCTCCGTGTGGCCTTGAGGGCTATTAAGTGAAAAGTGGTTTCAGTTCAGCAGTGTTTGCCGCGGCGATCTTGAGGATGTTAACAGCCTAGTGTGTGGTGGCTCTCGGGGAGAAGAAGTGGCACTTTACACACCCGGTGACAGCAAACCTTCTGTTCTTAACAGCGCATCTTCGAGGAC
Source organism: Panthera uncia (assembly GCF_023721935.1). Lineage (NCBI taxonomy): Eukaryota > Metazoa > Chordata > Mammalia > Carnivora > Felidae > Panthera > Panthera uncia. Next base: position 17,144,656 of record NC_064808.1, on the reverse strand, counting down.
TCATTGTGAGGCGCCACCCCAGGAAACGCTGATCTGGTTCCAGCCCGGCATCGCACAGGTGAGGAGGCGGGCCCAGGGAGGGCGGTCACCGCGCTGGGTCCGGTACCCCGTGTCCCACCAGAGTGGGCACTGAACCCGCACCTCCCCACTCTGGGCCTGCCGGTGCCGCTCCGTCACGTAACTGTTTTCCACGAGGCCGTTTGGGGACATGCATGTTCCAGGGTCAGGCTGGAGGGCCCCTGCCAGACTGAGCCTCCTACCCTACGAGTGCAAATTCTCAGGTGCCCCACACGGACAACGGTGCTCACGAAGACACCAGGTCTTTCCCAGTCCTGCTTCCTGTACCCAGGGGGCTTCGGGGAAAGTGAAGGAGCCTTGGCGGTGGGTCCTGGCACCCAGAGCTGGCTCAGGGAGCTCGCCCCACAAAACCCCCACCCCACCCCTTGGATGAGGACAGAGGAGGTCTAAAAACAGTCTCCGCTGACTCAGGGGCCGTGGGTATCAGACCCCTTTCAGGTGGCTGGGCGCTTGAAAGTCCACGTGTTTTATCTGGAAGTCCCTCCTCACTTCACCATCCCTCCATTCTCCCCTCCACCCATCCCTCCATCCGTCTGTCCATCATCCTTCCATCCACCCAGCCCGCCAGTTATCCCTGCATCCTCCCACCGCCAACCCCCATCCGTGGCTCTGTCCAGCCACCCGTTCCATCTTTGATTCTGCAACATTTGCTGGGAGCCTACTTTGGTCTCATAAATAATACATAGTCTTTCCCCTCAAAGTATCACGGTCCACAGGGGAGATGGACAATGAAGTAGACAATTACCATACAGCATCATGAATTCTAGTGGTAACCTCCATTTATTGAAAGCCTACCATATGCCAGGCATTTGATCCACATTATCTAATTTAATCTCCGGACAAAGCTTCCAAATGGGTTTCATTTTCCTCCTTTCAAAAATGAGTAAGGTGACGCTCAGAGAGGTTAAGTCAGCTGTTCAAGATCACACAGCTGGGAGATGAGAGAATTACATTCAAACCCAGGCAGGCCCTCTAACGCCGGAACCTGTTCTTGGAACAACGAATCCAGTATCCGAAGCTATTGGAAGGAAGCGGAGAGGGGGCGTGGCTAAGCAGCAATCTGTGTTGACAGGGACTAGGTGACTATGGTGGTAGAGACAAGGCTGGCTGGAGTAGAGGCGTCTTCCTGGAGGTGGTTTCTGAAGTCAGTCTTGAAGGATGAGCAGGCGTTGGTAAAATATCAGCGCAGTAATCTCTCAGTACAAATTGATTAGGCGTAAAATGGTGTATTTGGTCAATTTAAATTGTGGTTGCTTAGAAATGGTCAATTTACCTGCTATAAAGTATAACATAAAACAGTCCCTCCTACCTACTGCTCAGACAGCTGTCGGAGACTGCTCTGGAATTTTCCAATAAAACGCGCATTCGTGTCATTCCCTTGTGTCGTCGGCCATCCGTACACGCTTGCCAGGAGGCGTGGGCAGACCCACCAGTGTTTACGGAAAGTATACACAAGGAAGCATAACGTTCTCTTCAACTTCATCTGCAAATGAAACCCTCACCCCTTACTTCTTCCACAAGTACCGATCGACACAGGCCCAGGGAGCCCTGACCGTACGAGGTACTGACTTATCTGTTTACAGCAGTGGGTTCAGTCAGGCCCCTCACTCTGTAGGTGAGGAGAACGAGGACCTAGAAGTCCCTTCCCTGTGGCCACGTGTTGGCAGAGCCAGAACTCTTATCCGGGGTCCTTTGTCTCCTCCCTGACTGCAGTTCTTACATTCAACTTTTGCCACCTCTATGTGCTACAAAATCTTTTTATGTTTTTTCCCCAACTATTTAAAAATGTGCAATCTGTTCTTAGGTCGCAAGTTGTACAAAAAAATAGGTGGTGGGTTGGATTTGCTCCACAGACCCAGTTGGCCAACTCTCGCCCCACACCAGCCCTTCCGCCTGTCTCGTGGATGAGAAGACTGAGGCTCAGATCCCCAGGCCTTCTGACCCCAACTCTGGGAGCTCCCTGATGTTGCTGCCACACCCCGTCTCAGAGCCACCGGGGCACGTTCTCAGCCTGGGCTGTGACCCCGGACCTTCTTGGGGCTACCCGTCTTCTCCGTGTCGCTTTGAGGGGGAAATGTCTGTACCTTACAGGGAAGAGAGACTTTGCACCCTTGGATGTTGGCCAGTGTGCCACTGGTTCTGGGCACCTTCTCCTCCCTCAGGAGATCCCCAGGGAGCCTCTGGGGCTTCCCAGATTGGCCAAACTGCCTGCCAGTCGTGGGGCTGCTGGCTCCTGTTCTAACATCTGAGCCCCACCCCCCCTCCCCAGCTGCCTCCCGGAGAAGATGGGGTGGCCTAAGGGGTTAGGTGGCCTGAATTCTGCCCTTGCTGGTCAACATACCAGTGACTGGGGACAAGCTCCTTCACCCTTCTGTGCCTTTCTTTGCTTATAGGACACGGAAGGGCTTTGCCCAATGTCTAGTACAATTCATGTGAGTGCCCGAGACCAGCGAGGTTGCTCAGAGTCTGGAGCATCCGTGAATACCAGTTTAGCAGGTTCTGTCTCCTTCTTGCCCGCTTGGGAATCCCAGCCGTCCCCAGAGATCCCTTTATATAGTCGAGGCCACTCAGACAGGACGCACTTCACAGGGGAAGGGTCTTGGGCTCTGGAGCCCACCCCTGCTTGGGCACTGTGCGGCTTGGATGAGTTACTTCACCTCTCTGAGCCACGTCCTCCAGGGATAGGAACACCTCCCTCGCTTTCTGGGCGCGTGAGACGCGGGTGGCCTCCTGGAGTCGGTGCCACTCATTGGCGGCCACTCTTCCTCACTCAGCGGGCCCAGACTTTACTCTCGTCCGCCAACTGCCCTTTCTTTCCTGAGCACCCACAACCCTGTGAGGCTGCCCTGGCGCCCCAGCCTGAGCAGAGGATGTGGAAGTGGAATGTGTAGAAACTCCCTTCCCGTACTGCCTAGAAACAGACAGACAACGGTTGCCAAAGACCGTTTGCGTGTGTCTCCGGTTGCACAAGATCCCAGCGCGCGCTGCTCGGGCCCTTGGCCGCTGCCAGAGCTCCGCGAGGCTCTTCCAGTGAATCGTGACCTGTCTGTAGACTGCTTGGGGCTCAGCCTGGGTCAGCCCCCCGGGGCGTCCCGCGTCACTTACAGGGAGGAGACCTAGCCAGGCAAGCATGAGAAACACGCCCCCTTCCCCTCCAAGAGAGACTCTTTCCTCTGCTGTTTCTTGTTCCGCACAAGTTCATGAAGAACCTGTGGTCTTCTGTGCTGGAGGGGGGAGAAGAGAACAGTCACGCTCCTTCATGGGGACCGTCCCCTGCAGGTCTCCCTCAGGCCAGGCCTCGGTTCAAGATCTCAGATCTCTAGACCTCCTGACACAGGGAGCCCCTGTTCTCCCCGCTCCGGATCTGGGATAGGCCCCGGGGGGAGTTGCTATGGCCGGGGTTTCCCTGGCTCCTAACTCCCCGTTGTTGTCCCTGCGTTTCTCAGACCCCAGCCTTGGACCCTGGTAGACTGGAAGAGCCGTTCAGGCCCCTCTCCTCACGTTGCACTTGAATCCCCGCAAGCCTTTGTTCAGGCTTTGCTTCCATGCCACTTGTAACAGGGCGCTCATTACCACTCAGATAGCCTTTTCCTTCTTTGGACGGCTTTGCTTCATGTTGTGCCCAAATGCGACGCACAGAAAGGCAGCTAAGGAAAATGTTCTCTAATTGAGACGTGAGAAAACTGAACTGGGTCCCTTGGGAGGTAGGTGGTGGGTCCTCCCCCTTAAGCCCTCTCCCCCGTTACTGGAGGTGCGGAAAGTCAAAGCGGAGCTCCCACTGGCAAGGATGATAGAAGATTATTACATGCAGAAAAGGCAGAGGGGACCTCCATATGGACAGGATGTATTCACAAGGCTTAGGGCTGCCTTTTACCCTTGCAAGAGGAGGAAGGGGTAAAGCCCACCCCTTGGCCCTCCTCCCCTCTGCTCTGTGGCCTGCCCCTCCACCTCCCGTCCGCAGGCCAGTGGGAACAGCACTGGGCCCAGTGCCTGCTTCCCCACCCCCAAGCCCAGCTCTGCCCATGCAGCTGCCCCATGCAGCTGTCCCGGCCCCAGCTGCCCGGCCCTGGCTCCTTTCGCCCCACGGAGCCCAAGAGCTGGGCTGTTGTCATTCCTGGATTGTGTGTCTTCAGGGAGGGGGCGAGGGCAGCCAGCTTCCAGCTTCCCTCTTCCGGCCTGAGGTCCATCAGTGTGGGGAGGTACAGCCAGTGTGCTCAAGCACAGTTTGTGTCTCAGAAGCACGAGTGTATTGCCCAGGAAAACAGTGAAAAATTGGGAACAACCATGGGTCTAATCATAGAGTGTTGATTACATGCTTTGTGATATATCTGTATCCGGGACTTTAACCCTAGGATCCTTGGGGGTTCCTGAGCGAGCTTTGTGGGGCCTATAAACCTCCGGAAATTATTTGCAAAATGCTGCCTATACATGAGTTTTCTGGAGGAATCTCGCCCTCCAAAGTGTCAAATGATCAGCAGTATGGAATCCTACACAACATGTAAAGTTGTGTCATAGAACATTTTATCAGCATGCAGAGATAGTATATTGTGGAATGAAAAAGGCGGGTTACAAACCACTCTATACAGTATGAGCCCGGTTTTGTTTAAAACCATCTGTTAAACACACATGCTGGAAGTATAGCTCCTAAAATGGTGACGGTTTTTATCTTTGGGGTAAGATAAAAGTTTTTGTTCCCTTTGTGTTATTCTGTATTCGTTGGATATTCTACCGTGCATATTTGTTCCTTCTTTGAGGAAAAGGTGGAGGGCGCACTCGGTCCATTTTCTAAGAAGCCAGAACTCTCCTTCTCTCCCAGCAGCCCCCTGGCCCCAGACGGGGCTGCAAATCTGTGCCATAAGCTGTGGTCTCACCTCTGAGTCTCCAGCAACCACCTGCCAACTTCCTTGCCTCCTCCCTTTGACCAGCATCCATCTGGGCATTTCCAAAGCCCAAGAGGGTCCTACGTGACTTCCCTCCAGGCCCTGCCCAGTTGAGTGGCCAACCCAGACTAACTGTCAAACATCAGGCAACCGAGATGGCCTGTAGGCCCGCACTTCCTGGCTGTGTGGCTTTGGGCCAGTCATCGAACCTCTCTGGGCCTCCGGGTACCATAAAACAAGACCTCGTGTTAGTTCCTCCCTCTGGGATTGCCGTGAGGATGAGCTGGGATGATTTGGGGGCCGCTGGGTCACTGATAGCGGTCAGCATTGTTCCCTTTCCACCTGGCCCAGCCTGGCCCTGACCTACCTGCCTTCTCTCCCCTCCCCAGGGAGCTCCAGGACCAGCAGGATGGGGTCAGCCTGTGTCAAAGTCACCAAATACTTTCTCTTCCTCTTCAACTTGCTCTTCTTTGTAAGTACGACCAGCACCAGCCGATTGCCTCCAACAGAGACTCTCCTCCTGGGGGCAGCCCAGCCTGAGGACCCTCCAGACGCTCCAGGCCAGCGATGGCAGTGGGACGTGGTCAGCGAGGGCCGAGGACAGACCACTGCAAACGGAACTGGGTGGGGCAGCCGGGAGATAGCCTCCCCTCCAGCTGGTTCTGTGGTGGAGCACTGGATGCCTCTCCCAGCTGTCCCCTCTCCTGTCCCCAGCACCGCGGTCCTGGGCAGTCAGGGTTGGAAGTAGGCACGGGTGTGGAAGAGCCCCCTGGGTGTCCCCTAACTCATCAGCAGGGAGTTCTCTGAAATCTTTCTCGTCCTGTCCTGTCCTGGCCCTCCCCCTACCTGTGTCCCCTCTGAAGAACTCCTGTTACGGTTCGAGATTTCAGCTGCCCCCCTCCTCCCTCACGCCCGTTGTGGGGGGCACACCCAAGCTCCCAGAGGGTGTGCAGGAGAGACCAGGCTTGGGTCCAGCGTGGGGACCCAGTCCCCCTTCACCAGACCCACCCTGGCAGGCCTCACCAGGTCCCCAAGCCATGGGGCCGCCCAGATGTAAGCCCAGTGCACATCTGGAGCTGGTTTTCCTGGGGCCTCAATTTTCCTCTCTGGCCTGGCACTGACTGATTCTTCCTGCTTGGAGTTGCAAGGATGATGTTGGGGTGTGCGTGTGTGTGTGTGTGTGTGTGTGACAGAGAGAGAGACAGGGTGTGTGTGAGTATATGAGTGCATGTGTGTGAGTGTGTATGAGGATGGACGTGTGTATGAGTGTAGGAGCAATGGGTGTGAGTGTTCATGCATGTGTGATGCGGTGGGGGGGGAGTGTGATGCATGTGTGTAACTGTACTTGTGTGTATGTATTAATGTGTGTGATGGGCAAGGGAAGAGTGATACGTGTTCATGTGCATGTGAGTGCACGTGTGTGAATGTACACGTATGTGCACGAGTGTGTGACTATACACATATGCATGAGTTGTGAATGTACACACGTGTGTGAGCGTGTGTGTGAATGTATGCGCGCGCGCGCGCGTGTGTGTGTGTGTGTGTGTGTGTGTGTGTGTGTGATGGGGTGGGGGAGTGGCCTGAGAGGCCCTCCTGGGCCCAGGGTGGTGCTAGGGGCTATGTCTCCTCTGTGTTGCTGGTTTACCCTATACTGTTAAAAATCAGGCTGAAAAAGAAGATATTTATTATGATCCAGCTTAATTTTTAAAAGTTACACACACACACACGAATATTTCTGAGAGGGGAAGAAAATGCCTCTCCGTGTTAGTGTTGGGATTCCTCAGAACTTGGATTTTATTCTGGGTGCTTCTCTGCGTTTTCCAAATCTTCCTACAATACACATGAATTACTTGTGGGGAAAAGACGTTTTATGTCAAGTTACACAGGATTGTAGACAGTTTGGAAAGTGAAGAGTCATTCTAAATCCCCCCTCATAACCGTAACCCAACAGATACTTACGAGTGTGTTGGCACACGCAAACACACACACACCCTTATGTGCATGCACGTGCACGCACAGCTGTGGTGCTGCCTGTCGGGCCGTTTGTCCACCCAGCCCCCTCCTCTGAGACCTTGCTGTGGCTCTTGTCCTCCCCGGATGGCAGCCGGGTCTAGAAGCTACCGCAGCCAGGGCCTGGGCACCTGGGCTTCCCCAGCTTGGCGGTCAGGTCCCTCCTGGCTGGGCCAGGCCTCTGGAAAACAGTTGCCGATGCAGCAGGGGCCAAGCCTTCCCTGGCAGGTGCTTGGTTCCTGGGCCTCCGCCTGGCTTCAAGTCCGGCCAGGACTGGGGGACAGGAGGAGGGTGGGAGTGCTGTGGTTCTACCCCTGGGGACTCTAGGGACTGAAGACAGGGGTCTGGGCTACAGCCTGGGGAGCGCCGGGGTTTGGAGTCCAGGGACACAGACAGCCCGTCTCACCCCGTGCAGTGGGAGGGAGGGGGTAGAGACTGGAGAAAGGAAGCAGGCTTGATGGTTTTGGCCGAGGGGTCCCTTCCCATCCTGCTCCTAGCCTGCCCCGTGGAGCCAGAGGCTGGAAAAGCTTGTCTCCAGCCAGAGTTTTGGGGGCTGGCAGGAGTCAGGTGTTAACTCCCCGCGTGCTGGGGTCCAGGATGGCCGATCAGGATGTGAGAGGGGGTGGGCAGGGAGAAGGGGAGCTTTCATCAAAGGAGGGAGAGGGGAAAGGAGAGACTCAGAGGGACAGTGCACGTTTGTCCGTTCACTCACTCCTCCCTCGTTCGCCATGTGTGTCCTAGACACCTGTGCATATTCAGACCCTGTCATGGGTCCCGGGTAGTCGCTCACCAACAGAAGGGCCATGGTTTCTGTCCTACGTTCTTGGTGGAGCTGGGGGGGCTCCAGTCAAGTATTTCTTCAAATGAATGATAAGACGGCATTTGTCCCGTGTGCTGGGCATGAAGGATACGGCCCCCAGGAGAGGTGGTAATAGGGCACTTGACCTTGTCAGGATGGCCAGCTGCAGCTCCCTGGAGTTACGTGTGGGGGGTGGGGAGAGAGGAGTCCGGGCTTCTGCATGAGTCCCGTATGGGGGCGGGGGGCAGAGTGGGGCTTTCCGGGGTGCGGGCCTTGCAAGCCTTCCAGGAAGGATTCTGGTTTTATTTGGTGCATGGTGGGAAGTAGTTACGTGATCAGACTTGTGGTTTGGAAGAGTCGCTCTGGCTGCTGTGTGTGTTCGCATATGCATACGTGTACACGTGTTCATCCTTGCCTATGCTCCCTGCTGACCCCGGGCTTCCCAGAAAATTGCCCAGTCAGCTTTTCTTAGGTTCACAGAAACCCAGAAGCCGCTTGCTGATGCCGTACTGTTCTGGGGGAAGCCGTTGCTATAAGGGTCCTGGCTCCCGGCTGAGCCCTGAGGGGAGATTCTGGTGGACCTGGGGGGCTGGGCGTTGTCGGTTAAGGTGGGGGTGCCCCATGGTCTCAGCCTTGGTTCACAGAGAAAGAGAGTGCCAGGGTGCCTCCGCCATTCTGGTTGGCTGCCTGGCTGGGGCTGTTTCTGGCTGACTCACAGCCTGGCGGCTGGTCCAGCCACACAGATGTCAGTCTTTGGACATCAGACCCACATGGGGCTGAATGGATGAGTGCCGGGGACTTCCTTTTTGGGTGTCTTGAGGCGAGCCGAGGAAGTTAGCTGGGAAGTCCTGGATTTTGACCTACTTGGGATTATGTTTGCCCACAGGGAGTTTTCTGCCCTGCCCTGTGAGTGTAGGGAGTGAGCAAGTCAGGGGCTATGCCATACGGGTCAGAGGTGCACAGGAGCAGACTGTGGGCCTGACGCCTGGCCATCGGCCAGCTGTGCTGTGAGGGGCAGAGTTGGGGTGGGCAGGGCCTCAGGAGTCTTTGGGAATCAAACTCCCAAGTTCTGTAAAGTCCTGCTTCCTCCCAGCAAGCTATATAGTCCGAGGCACCCCCACCTGACTCGAACCCTCCGGCTCAGCAGGGTCCCAGTAGCCTCACTGTCCCCAGAGGCTGGCTTTCCAGGTGAAGACCCAGGACAGACCCCGGGTATCCCTGCTGAGGCCACCATCTGGCCTAGAGTAATAGACCTGGCTTTCAGCCCCTGATGGGAGGAATGGGCGACCTCTGGCAAATCGGGGCATCAGTTTCCCCATCTGCAAAATGACAGTAACAGGGCCCATCTGGCAAGGAGGGAGGAGGGGACTCGTGACCTGCTGGGAGACAGTGGGGGACAAATGTAGGGTTGCCATCAGCTGCTATTGTCTCTAAGGGGGTCAAGACTAGGGCAAGGTGCGTGAGGCACTCACTTGGGGATGAGAAATAGCCCCGCGCTGTGCCCTCTCAGGGCTCCACTCTTTTCAGAAGGAAAAACATCACTGGTACCGATCCTGCCTTTATTTAAAAGTTTGATATTTTGTTCATCATAGATTTTTTTTTTAATTTTTTTTTTTTAACGTTTATTTTTGAGACAGAGACAGAGCATGAACGGGGGGAGGGTCAGAGAGAGAGGGAGACACAGAATCTGAAACAGGCTCCAGGCTCCGAGCTGTCAGCACAGAGCCCGACGCGAGGCTCGAACCCCCGGACCGCGAGATCATGACCTGAGCCGAAGTCGGCCGCCCAACCGACTGAGCCACCCAAGCGCCCCATTCATTCATCGTAGATTTTTAAAATGAATTTTGGTTTTTAAAAAGTAATTGCTGCAAATTCTTATCTTGGGCTTTGTGTGTGTGTGTGTGTGTGTCCTCTTAATTTTTATGCCCAAGGCAAGCACCCCGTTTTCCTTACTATGGTCCTGGCTCCAGCTTTAATGACAGCACAGCAAGGCTGTTCAAGCCCCGTGGGCTGGGGTGCTCACCCCACGCTGAGGCTCAATCAGCAGCTGCTGGCCTCGCAGCTTAGGACCTGATGGCTGAGCGGGGAGCCCAGGGCCTGTGATGGAGGCGGGAGGTGGCATGCTAGGACCCTCAGGTGGGCTCAGGCCAGACCCCAGGTGAAGGCCAGCATTGTGGGGTGATGCAGGGTCCTCTGCTCCCAAAGGGAACCTGTGCTCTTGCCCCGGCTACAGGCACTTCCCCAGCCTTTGCTGGCTTGGGGGGATGTGAGCCTCCGCTGGGGTCCCACCTGGGGAGTAGGCTCAGGTTGGGGGCCACCCTGGTGTGAGGCAGGGAATCCCTGGGCCTATGCCACCCATTCTCCCCAGGTTTACCTTTCTACTCCTGCCTTCACAGTGGGTTCCAGATCTCGTTCATTTCCTGAGCACTCAGCACCTGGTGAGATAGGTGCCCTGGGGATACAGAGCTGCATACAGCCCAGCCCTGCCCTCAGGGAGCTCACCATGTAGCCTGAGGACACACACAGCTGGTGACAGCCAGTAGGAGGGGCGCCTGGGTGGCTCAGTCCGCTGGTTTGAACTTCCATCTAGAGATTTCCGCTCAGGTCATGATCTCACGGGTTTGTGGGATTCAGCTGGGAGTCTGCTGACAGTGTGGAGCCTGTCTGAGATTCTCTCTCTCCCTCTCTCTCTGCCCCTCCCCACTCTCGTGTGTAGGCACGCTTTCTGTCTCTCAAAATAAGTAAGTTAACATTGAAAAAATAAAAGAAAATAAAGCCAGCGGGAATGGCTGTTCAGAAGGTTGCAGGAGTGGTTGCCACAGAGTAGGGGCCCCTTGGCCGGCCTGGGGGAGTCAGGGGGGCTCCTGTGGAAGCCGAGCTCTGAGGGGCAAGTGGCAAGTGGGCCTTGATGTTCAAGTCCGTGCAGGGTTTTCCCCAGAGGTGGTTTGGGATGTTTGTGGCCCCTGAGATGGGCTGGGGGTGAGGGGGGATGGCCCTGGGGAAGATCCAGGAGGTAAAGCAGGAGGGCATCCCTGGGGGGAGGCTGATTGACTTGGTTTAACCACCCATGGGCCTACGGTGGGGGAGACTGGAGGCAGGCCCTGCTGTCTGGATGGCTGGGGTGCACCGGGACTTGGGGTGCAGGGCCTGAGGCCACCCTGACATCCCTGGGCTGGGGCGGGGATGGAGGTGGTGCCCCCCCCTTCCCCCCGCCGTGTCCTCCTGGCCTGGCTGCAGGGGCAGCCCGCGGGGCCCTCAGAGGTCCCCATTGACTGCACCCTCTCTTTCCAGATCCTGGGCGCGGTGATCCTGGGTTTCGGGGTGTGGATCCTGGCCGACAGGAGCAGTTTCATCTCTGTGCTGCGTAAGGACCCCTCTGATCCCCCTGCCCGGCTGGCTCTGGAGTGGCGGTCCGGGGGCAGCAGGCAGGGCCACCACACGAGGACTTGAGCCTCAAAGCCGGTCCCTCTTCCAGCTGCCCTCAGGGCCTGGCCCAAGTCCTGTGCTGAGCACTCTGCCCTGGGCCCCCTCTGCAGGGGTTTTCAGAAGGAATTTTCTCTCCCTCCCTAAACAAAGCTGCTGTTGTCTGGAGAACAGTGGGGGGTTGAGGGAGGCTTGCTCTCCCATTCCCGGCCCTTCCCTCAGCCCTGACCTTGAGAAAGCCTCTTATATTCTCCTTCCCTCCATTTGCCGGCTCAGCAAAATGTGGGCAACAGTCCCTCCCCAGTCAGTTTAGGTAGATGGAGGAAAGGCCGGGAAAGACGGATTGTCAGGAGTTGGTGACGTGCCTACTATGTTCCTGGTGCCAGTCAGACTCATGGGGCTTGTGGGCTGAGGAGGAAACCACCGGGCACAGCAACCATTGTTTGTGTTCCTTATGTGCCAGGCATGGGGCCAAATGTTTTACACATGACAATTGCCTTAGTCCCTCAAGAGCCCCGTGAGGTAGGGACGCTTCTGTTCCTGCCTTACAAATGAAGAAAGGAGGCTCAGAGGAGTGATGTCCCTGGCTCAAGTTCACTTAGCTTCGAGTGATGAGTGACAGGTGTGAGATTCGAACCCCGAGAGCTTTGGTCCTGAACGCTGCCCATGGTAGGGGAACCACAGCAGGGAGGCCCCTTCTCTCACTCTTGAAGCAGGAGGAAAGAAGCCCAAGGCACTCTTGCACCGCTGACAAGAGCCCTTCCAGGTCTACACACACACACACACACACACACACACACACACACACACACACAGCCTCCTCCAGGAAGCCTGCCAGGCTTGCTGCACTGATCTCATGGCTGCCCTGAGGTGGAAGGGAGGCACGGCCGAGGGCCCCCGAGTAGCACAGGGATGCCACTCCCATCAGTGAGTGCATCCTTGGCTCGCTTCCCTCCCAGCTGCTGCTGAGGCAGCAGGTTTGGACTCAGGCCCATGACAGCTGCTTGATTTGAATAAAGCGGAACCAGGCTAGGATGGGTGATGGAGAGGCCACACCTGTCACTGTGCCCCCAGGGGGCTAGGCTGCCCCTCAGACCTGAAAGGAAGCAAGGACGGTCCACCCTCCAGCCACATCCGATGTGGCCTGGGGCTGGTAGTCTGGCCTCTTCCTGAGGGGCTGCAGACTGTACCCCCATTCTGGGGCTAGGGTCTGCATTTCCCACCCCAGCGGGGTGCCCACGCTCCCCGTGCCCACTCTCCATGGGCCCTGATGAGGCCCAGGCTCCCCACTTCCTGGCCGTGGCCTACACCCAGCAGGCACTACGCCATGGGGCAGAGTCTAAGGTCCGGCTTGCCCACTGCATCCCTGCCCTCTGCACCTTGCCCCAGGCTCCAGGAACCTCCTGCCGCTTCTCCTGCCTCCTCCCATATCAGTTCTCAGACTCTGGAGCTGCCAGAATTTAGAGGTCCCCTAGGGGCACCTGGAATGTTTTCACAAATACAAGGGCCCCCAGGGATCTGACTCCATTGATGTGTGGGTGGGGGCCTGGAGTACTATGGTTTTGAAAAAGCTCCCCAGGTGCTTCCCCAGCCAGGGCTTGTAAACACTAACCTACCAGAGGAAAAAGACTAAGAATCACACACAAAGTGAGGCTCAGAGCTGGGACCTGTGTCCCTGGCCTGCATGACATAGCTCTTCCCTTACCTAACCGTGGGTCCACGGGGCGAAGCGTTACATCTTACAGTGGGGGAAACTGAGGCACAGGAAGGGGAAGTAACTTGTCCAAGGACACACAGCTAGGAGGCAGAGCTGGGATATGAACCAGGTGGCATGGGTCCTGAGCTCCCGGAGCCCCAAGCCCCTGTCCTGCAGGGTCCCACACATTCATGCCTTAACAAGAGGAAGCGAGTGCAGTGGTTAGGGGCACAGACTCTGGAGCTGGGCTGCCATGGTTTGAATCCTGTCTCTGCTGCTTACTTACTAGCTGGGTAATCCTGGGCAAGTTACCTCACCTCTCTGTGCCTCTTTATCTGGAAAATGGGGATAATAGAATATACTTCAAGGTTATTGTGAGAAATGCAGTGAGTTCATACATGAAAAGCATTTAGAACAGCTCCTGGTGAAAAGTAAGCCCTACACAAGTGATTACATTTATAACAACATCTTTAAGAAGTAGGATTTCGTTCCATTTCACAGAGCAAGAAATAGAGGCCAGAGAATGGCTTGCCCAGGCTGAGCCCGTTAGCAGCAGAGCTGGGATTTGAGCCCCAGTCCCTTTCGGTCTGGGTCCTTCCTACCTCACTGGTAGCTGCCAGGCCTGGTGAGACCAAGATGTTTCTGCTGTGCACAGTGGAGGGCCACCCCAGAATGTCCACTTGTCCCCTTCCTAAGTCAAGATGCTGAGACCAGGGCCAGCCTGAGACCGTGGGTGAGGTCAGGGACTGGTGTCCACTAACTGTTCTGAGAAACTGCGACCCCACATCTGGGCTGGCCTCCTGGGGGAGAACCCGAGTTGGGGTCTCAGCCCTGGGCACCTGGGTCGCCTGTTAGCCTCGCTGGGCTTCAAGGCTCGTAGGGACAAATTGGGATGTAAATCTACCCTCATCGGGCTGTTGTGGAAATTAAGCAGATGATTCGGATAAAGGGCCTTGTTCTGGCTGGCACACAGTGGATTCTAGGCAGTGCCAGTGTCTTTTTTCTGGGAGGTGTCCCTGGGAGGAACCCAAACCCGGGAAGCTTAGAGAAAGTGACCCTTGACGGCCTCCCCCCTGCCTGTGCCGATTGCCGAGAGCCTGGAATGAAAACTGGTTCAGTGCCCGGAGCCCCCTACACTCACCACAGCAGGGGCACTGCCCGCCTGCCTGGGGGCTCCTGTGAGGAACTGGGCGGAGGCAGCCCAGCCCTGGCACCCCGAGAATGGGGTGGGCTGTCCAGGGCTTTTCCGGAGCTCCAGAACACTCTGTCTGTGACCAGGAAGTGGAACTGAATCAGGCCCTCCTATCCACCCACATTTCGGCTTTGTAGTTTTTTCTTAAGGGCACTAACACCCCCTCGGTGGCCAGGGTGGGGATCTCAGCTTCTCCGAGGTCCCCCAGAGAGCCGGCCAGTGTTCTCCCTGCTGACGGTCACTTGTGTCAGCCCTGGCCAAGGCTGAGTCATTAGGAGAGCAGGTTAAACTTCTAGATTCCAGGTAGTCCCCAGGGAAGTCTGTTAGTTGTGACAGACCCAGGAATCCACACTAATACACTCCAGGCTGCCCACCAGGTTTCTGGAAACATCCTGTCCCGGCTGTCTCCCTGAGAGTGCAGGGGCTGTCGTGGGAGGAGTCCGCAGCCCCTGCCAATGGGAGGCGCGTGACGGCCTCCGGGTAGAGTGCATCCCAGGCCGGCAGGCTGGAGGAGGGCAGGAGCTATGCCCTGTTGTCGCGAGTGATGTGATGGGCTTCTTGGGAAATGTTGGTCACGTGCTCTGTTGGAACCCCGACCTGCACCCGCTGGGGTGGACTCGGCCCGCCCGAGGCCCTGAAGAGGGTCTCGTGCCATCAGGCCCCTCTCGCTCTGCTTCACGCATATTTCTGCCAGACTCACACCCTCGCCTTCTGTCTCTCCTTCTTCAAATACGTCAGGCCCACTGCTTCCTCCTTGCTGTTCCCACGGCCTGGACTGCCTTCCCCTCAGGTCTTCACCAGGTCACTTCTCCGTCCTGGTCTCAGTTCACATGTCAGCTGCTCAGACCGGCCTCCCCGACCCAGCCAACCCACTCCCTGCCCCGTGGTTCTCTACCTGAGCCAGGCTCCGTGGCTTCTTGGCCTGCCCCCAAACCAGAGATCTGTACTGTTTACGTATGGCCCCCCACGCCCCAGCCCACTGGAGGTCAGCTCCTCGGTGTCGGGACCTCATCAGTCTGTACCCCCAGCAGCCCAGCACAACGTCTGGCATGCAGCGGGCACCTGGTAGGTTTGTTGGCTGAGTGAATGAACGAGCATCACGCCTACGTCGGCACGCGTGCCCCATGCGTCAGGGGAAAGCGCGTGGAATTGGGGGCGTTCAGCTTTCCACACCCCAGCTCGGCGCTTGCCCCTGGGCCTCTCTGAGCCTCTGTGAGGTGGCTGTGCCCCAGCCTACCAGGCAGGATGACGTCAGAGCTAGAGACGAGGCAGGATGACGTCAGAGCTAGAGACGGTGTGCGTGAGGCTCTGGAGGGCAGAGTGGGCCGGAGAGGCTGGGGTTTATTATGACAGGGATAAGGAGGAAAGCAGGCCTTCAGTGTCTGGGGCCCCAGCAGAACCTGCCTGTCCGCAGTCCATTAACTCAGCAGATATTCATTCAGGTAGCTCTTTGCTGCACTAGACAGTATTCAGGGAGCTGGGGGTTCAGCGGGGACCAAAGTCCCTGCCCTCATCCGGCTCACCCCTTCTCGGAGCCAGTAGGCCAGGAGCAGGATACATCAGTAAAACATAGTCTTTGCAATCCTAAGTGCCCAGGAGAGCATCAAAGCAGGGCTGGGGATTAGGACCGATGAGGGGGTGTGGACATCCAAGGGAGGCAGCTCCCAAAGTGGGGAGGGAGCGGGTCCTTGGGTGGGGGCTGACCCCAGCACTCTGACTCCAGGGTGGGGCGGTTAGGAGCGGGCCCAGACCGGCGGGCTTTGCTCCGGACTGACGGTGGTGCGCTTCAAGAGGGTGAGCCGCCCCGGGCTGCACTCAACGCCCCTCTTTCCATCCCCAGAGACCTCCTCCAGCTCGCTCAAGGTGGGGGCCTCCGTCTTCATCGGCGTGGGGGCTGTCACCATGTTCATGGGCTTCCTGGGCTGCATCGGTGCCATCAAGGAGGTCCGCTGCCTGCTGGGGCTGGTGAGTGCGGCTGGCCCGCCGAGGGGGGCAGGGTGGGGGCGCCTGGTAGGGGTGCCCGGCTGACTCCGTGCTGCTCTGTGTCCCCCAGTACTTTGCCTTCCTCCTCCTGATCCTCATCGCTCAGGTGACCGCTGGAGCCCTCTTCTACTTCAACATGGGCCAGGTAAGCAGCCTCCCGGGTCCCCGCTGGGCGGGGATGGGCCCCGGGGGTGGGCGAGAGACAGGGGCCCTCTGAGTTGTCCCAGACTAACCCAGGAGGTGCCTGGCAGCCTCTCAGGCCTGCGGTCCCTGCGATCTCCCGTCTCGCGCAGAGTTGCTGCAGGGCCTGAACGCGGTAGCTGTGCCCCAGCACTTTGTAGCTGCGGGGCAGTGGGCGAGCCGCTTGCCCCTGTGCCCGTCTCGCCTTCCGCAAACTGGGGAACTAGGGACGATAATACATTCAACTCCCAAGGTTCTGGTGAGCATTCAGTGAGATTACTCTGGTAAAACCCAGCACAGCGCTTGGCATGGTTGTCCTTGTTCTTAGTCAGGCACCTCAGCAGGTACTAGATCATGCCATGAGGCCCAGGCAGGGGACTGTCAGCAAAAACATTTGTGTCACAGGGAAGGCACTCAGCTTTAAGGAATAGAAAAGCAGGCTTACTGTGGCTTAAACCCGAAAGACGTCTGCCATCGACGTAACCAGAAGCTGGGTTTGGAGTCTCAAAGACCGTGCGTGCCACTCACTATGTGACAGCACTCACCTCACGGTCACAAGACGGCTGCCACAGCACCAGGCACAACATCTGTGTTGCTGCAGCCAGAAGAAAGGGAAAGGGACAAAGGCAAAGTAAGTCCTCCCACAGCCTTCCCCAGACGGGGTCGCAAAGGCACCCCTGGCTTTAAGGGGTCTCCAAAGACAGGCACAAAGGAGAAGGGAGCCGGGAATAGCTGTGGGGTGGGTCAGTCGATTGTGACCATCAAAGTTACCGTTTATGGAGCGCCTATTATGTGCACATGGTATGTTCTAGAAGCTTCTCCCACACGGTCTTGTTCTGTGGCAGCTGTGCACTGTGTTATGTTGGCAGACGGGAGGCAGGTGTTGAGAGGGGTGGGTGTGGCCAGAACAACAATAATAGTAACTACAATCATCAGCATCCCTGCGGTTGGTTCAGCACATACCATATACTGAGTACAAGGCCAGCCACTTGACTTTCATTCTTTGACTGATCCTCACCATGCCTTCCCTCTCAGGGTAGCGTGTGAATCCCCGTCCTACGGGTGCAGGGCGAGGGCACCCAGCCAGCCGGTGGCCGGGCCAGGCGAGGGCACAGACTCCCGGACTCTCGGCCAGAGCTCGCCCCAGACCCACTGCACGTGGCCTGTGACCCAGCTGACCCTGGGGGCCCTGCCTTCCTCCAGCATTACAGTTCTTGTCCACCAATGGGGGAGGCAGAGCTGGTGGCTAGCGGGCCCCTGCCTGTTAGCACTTGAAGGTCGAGTTGCCTCAAATCACTCTTACAAGGAAGGTGAGAGAGCATTCAACCATCATCAGCCACTGACACCGAACAGAGCCTGGAACAGGCCCGGTACTGGCTGCTGCACGCACACGACAGTCACTGTGCTTTCCCCACCAAAAGGCCTAGGAGATCGTGGGCATGGTACCCTCGTTTTGAGACATGGGAGCACAGAAATTAAGCAGCGTGACCAAAGGTCACATAGCTAGTAAGTGGCAGAGCCAGGATTTGAACCCAGGCAGCTCGCTTTCTGGGTTCATATTGGTGAAATTTGCTTTGCAGTGGTCCCTACCTGAGTCTGCCTTACTTATTTATAAAGCACACCCAGCCTGTTTCTCCGGAGAATTAGAGCTGAATTCCAACACAGGCACAGGGTCGCTAAAATCAAAAAGAGAGATGGGAAGAGGAAAACCAGTGTCCCTGAAGCCAGGGGACGAGATGCTCTTGGTAGCTGAGGGCTAACTTGAATGCTGAGCTTCCTGGCAGCCAAGGCAAAAGGGGAAATAGTGGTTTCGGTAAATGAAAGGAAGTTCGCCTGGCGATCAGACAGGAAGGCAGTGTTTAAGGGAGGGAAACTCTTCCCAGTGAAAGCTCGTGAGATCTGGTCTTCATTTCAGCCCTCTTGGCACCCAGGGCTTCTCTGAGACCCAGTCCGTGGTACCTTATAATCAGGGTGAATAAAAACAGGGCCCCAGTGAGTTCCTGTGATTCAGAAGCTGGTCGACTCTATAAGGGTTTTGAGTGGTCCCCTTCTCATCCTCTGTGTGTTTCCCCATCTACCGTCATCTATCGGATGACAAGCACGTGCCAGGAGCTGAGTAGTAACTTGGTACTTGGTTCAGTTGTACAAGCATTTTCCAATTGAAGAAACTGAGGCTGAGAAAAGCAAAATGACTTTTAGACACAGCCACACATAACTCGGATGCGTCAGAGTGGAGAATTCCATCCCGATCCCTCTGACCCAAGGCCCATGCCTCCCGCTACGGTATGCTGCCTCCCTGTGGGCTGGTATAATCTCTGCTTGGCCAGTGACCAGGAGCTATGCCTCAGAGGCGTCCCACAGCCCCAGAGCAAGGCCTGTTTGGAGAATCAGGACTCCCGACTCCAGTCCAGACTGTCACACGCCACTGGTCCCTCCTCTGCCTCCTGCTTACCGCACCCCACCCCCCTCGGGCTCCACATCTCATGCCTCCGGGTCCCAGCCTGCCTCAGCTTGGCCCCCCTCTTCTCCTGGAAGGCAGAGGGATGTTTCCTGGCTCTGCTGGGGAAGTTCTGGCACCACTCTATCACCCCGAGTTGGAATGAATGATTTATTTTTTCTTTCCCAGCACATTGTAAATCCCGGTGGAAGACTAAACATGCCCTTGATGATGTTTATTCCTGCAGATGAGGTCCAGCTGGGGAGGTGAGCCTTGCTGAGCCTGAAGGGAAGAGGCCTTTTAAAAGCAAGGGCCCATCCTTCCCCTCACTCTCCAGGCCCCCCGGGCAGGTGGGAAGGACGAGCCACCGGGCCCCCCCTGAAGAGGTCTCCGGGGATGCCATTGGTCCTTCCTGCCCCAAGTTCTCAGCAGCCACTGTCCCCAGGGGAGCGACAGGGGAGGCTGGGAGCCTTGGGCAAGACACGTGGCCTCTCAGGCCCTGGGTTACGGCATCTGTAAATCGAGGGGAAGCCTGCTGGGCCCCCACTCCCAGGGCTGAAGCCAGCACACGCTGCAACACGTGTATAAAATAGGGTGGGGGCCAAGGCCTCAAGTCCACAACCTAACTGCCTGGGTGGCGATGCCTGCTGTGAGGCCCCCCGGCAAGTGACTCCGCCCACCTCTCTGTGCCTCTCGCGCCTCGCAGGTCAACCAGCGGTAACCGTGCGTGTCCACCCCCCCTTATCTGCAATCCTAAAACCCAAGAACCACTTTGAAAGGCAAAAAATGCCATTTGCAGCTCATTTGGTGGCAAAATCAAACCTAAGCAGAAGCAAGGCTATTTGTGGCCTCTGTTTACCCCCATTTAGGAGTCCCTCGGGAATTATGAATGGGAGGGACCGCGGGGTGTGGCACAAACCCCAGTCCCTTTCTAAAAGTGGAACCTCCCTCGGTGCCAGGGCACGCTGGCCCCAAGGGCCACCTCAGAGCGCTCTGCGGAGGGTGAAGACTGTCGCCGCGTGGGAAGGGCATAGCGTCGTGCCCGCCCAGGGCGGACATCTGCTGGCTCCGTGGCAAGGGTCTACCGCGATTGTCACCGTCATTAACTTCACTGATGCTTAGTAAGGGCTCAGTAAATGGCGGCCGTACCTGTTGCCATTGGTGGAACCTGAGTATTGGCAAGAGCTGTGGGCACCGGGATTTGGGAGTGAAGATTCCCTCTGGCTGTTTCCTCATCTGACTCTTTATCCAGCCCATTTAGTGGACACAGCCCAGGTCTGGGCTCCAGAGGCCCTGTGTTCTGGGGTGGGCTCGGACGATTTACCCGGCCTCTCTGAGTCTCAGCTGTGGTCTGGGGCCATTCCCAGCTCTGACACTCTGGGATCCTGACTTGTTCTCTGCAGGCAGTGGAGAGTGGGAGAGGGTCAGGAGGAAGCATGTGAACACACTGTTTGCCAGGATGTCGGGCACTGGCCTTGGCATGCTTAAGGAGGCCATACTGCTGATCCGCCCACAACCCGCACGGGGGAGGCCACCGGGGCTTCGGTGGGTTCCACCGGGGGCTTGAACAGAAGGCCTAGGGGCTGAGGGCTTGCGTGGGCTGGGTGGGAGCTGCGGGGTAGAGGTGGTGACAGTGGCCGGGCCACACTGCTGGATGCTCCCCCGGGAGGCTGGTCAGGAGAACTGTGATGCCCTTCCCCCACCTCCTCTTTCCCACCTAGGAAGCTCAGAAGAGCCAGTGTGCCCACACCCTAACGTACAGGTGGTAAGACGGGTTCCTTGAGGACAATGCAGTTCTGTGAGATGCCTGCTCACTGTGCTGGAAACTTCCTGGTCCACCGGCCTGGATTTCTACCGGCCTTGGGTGTGGGCAGCTGGAGCCAGGACAGAGAGAGGTGGCCTTTCCCTTCCCCCTTGGGAAAGGGAAGAAGGCGTCCAAGCTGCCCTTCTGGAAGGGAATCATGGAGAGAGTGGGATGGAGACTGGCGTACCTGTCAGGTGCTGGGGCCTGTGTGGTTCCATGGCAGTGGAGGGCAGTGCCTGACTCAGACTCTGCCCGAAGGAACTACGGGAGCCTGGGGAGTTCTGGGCTAGCTGCTTGTGTAGACTGTGGCTGGCTTTCAGGAAAGACGTAGGCGGTGGGGACTAGGAATAAACAGGCTTCCCCCTCTGAGTTCACCATTGCAAAGGGCCCGCGTTTCCTATCGGGATCCCAGGATGATGCCTCAGATCTGCTGTATCTGCATGCCTTTTTGTTTTTTCATTTTCTTTAGTTTTTATTTTTGAGAGAGAGAGAGAGAGGTAGACACAGAATCCAAAGCAGGCTCCAGGCTCTGAGCTCTCTGCACAGAGCCCGATGCGGGCCTCGAGCTCAAGGAACATGAGATCGTGATCTGAGCCGAAGTTGGACGCTCAACCGACTGAGCCACCCAGGCGCCCCTGTATCTTCATTCTGTCAAAGCACTTGGCAATGTGGGAACCCCAGGAGAGGACAGGAAGATGTGGGTCCATTACATTGCATGGCCGGGGTGGGGGGGGGCACCCTGTTCCTAGGGGGCAATTGACTGCATTAAAGAGCGTGGAGAGAGGTCTGGACACCATCCCAAGGAGTGGTCAGAGGATCCAGAGAGGAGGGGGTAAAGGGAGACACAGTCTGGACTTGAGTATCTGAATGGTTTGTCCTGGGAGAGAGTGATTTGATTTGTTCCCGTATGCTCCCATCTGGGACTTGGGAGGAAGGGGGAAGATGAGAACTAACAGGAATGGGTAGAAGTCATTTGAGCTCAACTTAAAGTGCATTGCTTGTATCAAAAGCCTCCCTGCTCCTGCGATGTGCTATTCTGTTAAGTACTGAGTTCCCCATCACAGGGAGCATTTAAGCAGAACCTGGACAAGTGTCGAGAAGGGAGAATCCAGTGCAGAGCGGACAAGTTGCGGAGGCAGGGGTGCGGTGAGATAGTGGGCATCTTCCCGCTCCCCCTCCCTGTTCCTTCGCGTCCCAGGAGAACTACCTGGTTGCCAAGGTGACCTCCCTGAGCTCCCAACATGGCTTCCTGGGCCTCAGGATCCCCAGACATCCGCTCTGGGCTGAACCAGCCCCACGCCCTGGCCCCTATGGCCCGGCTATGTCCTTCAGCTACCTTCTGGGCTGCAGGACGGTGTGGTGTTTCCATGGAAACCACCCAGCCTCGAAGGAAACCACCCAGCTTCCATCACTTTCTCATTTCAGGGGGACTGAAATAGGGAAGTCCGGGCTGCTGTGGCAACCACGCTGGGGAATAAATAGAGTCTAGGTCGCTTGGGCGGGCAGGTGGGACAGCCGTGGGAGAGGCAGCCCGCCATGCAAATGCCTCTGGGGAACCCCCTGCTTGCCGCGCCTCGGGGATCCTCCGCCCACTGGGGAGAAGAGGTGGAGAACAGACGGTCAGGGCCCAAAGGCCCGAGACCCGCAGGCAGCCGGTCCCAGCTGTGTGACAGGGGCCGGCCACTCAGCTTCTCTGGGCCCTCCTTGATTGGGCCCTGACCTACTGCAAGGTCTGGCCATGCGTTTTAAGTGCTGGCAGGGCTTAATGGGTGAACACTTAGGCCGGGAATCAGACAAGTCTGGGTCTAAATCCCAGCTCTTCACATGTTGACTGCGTGAGCCCGGCCAAGTTATTTGATCTTTCTGGGCCTCGCCTTGCGCATCTCTGAAAACTAGGGACCGGTCTGCCCTGAGGCTTAAAATGAATCAATGCCCTCAAAGTGCTTAGCACGGTGCTGGTGCAGATCACGCACTTGATAAAAGCTAGCCACTGTTGTTGTGATTAATACCAACAGGAAAGCTTTACAAATCGTGAAGCTCGTGGGGGTGGGGGGGGAGTAAAACAAAAAGTACCATGCTGGGAGTTGTGTCAAGAGGGAGAGGGGCAGGGAGCCCTCCTGGGGAGGGGGCTAGTCTCCCAGGGTTGTAGGGGGGGTGGGCAGGAAACAGGGAGCCAGGGCTGTGGGTCCATCCGGAGGATGTGGGTTCTCTGAGCGCTATGTGAGAGCCGCCTGTGGGGTTCTCGCGGAAACCCACTCACTGCACTATGAGCTTGGCTCTGAAAACCCCTGCCTGGAAGTACCTGTCCCATATCCTAATCCTTTCCCCAGAACCCAGGGGCAGGTTTGCAGCCGTCCCCTTGGCCCCCTGGCCCCTCGCCCTGGGGTTCTGTGGTGACAGCAGGAGGCTGTGACCAGCCTCTTCATGCTGATGTGCCAGGAAGGCCCCAGAACAAAGTCCACAGGAGGGACAGGCGGGGCCAGGCTGGGGCTGGCTCTTGCCCCCTCCCCCCCCCCCACTCCTACCTGGAGCCTGGGGCCCTCCCTGTTCTCAGTTCTCAAAGCCGGTTTCGGGTTTGCCTCCCTTTGCACAGCTGACTTGTTCCTCAAAAGCTGCCACATTGTGAGCCTCTGTTTGGAGCTCTGCTGAAGGGCCTTTGGGGTTGAACCATTTGTCCCCTGCACCCCTTCTCTGCCTTCTCTGCGAACCGCCGTTTTCTTGGTGGGGTTCAGGTGCCTCGCTCCGTCACCGAGGGACCCTGAATTCCCAAGCACGGAGGGGGATCAGGACGGTCAGGATCTGGATTTTGTGGGGCCTTGGCAGGCATGAAGATTAGTTACTTGGGAGAGTGTGAGTACCAGCCTTGTGTGAGGCGTGTCACAGAGTACACACCCATTCGCTATTCAGGCACACCACTCCTACTCCGGCCAGGCTTCAGCAGGTACAGCCCTTGCTCCCATGGAGCTGACATCCCAGTGAAGGGGAGAGATAATAAATCCTGAAAACAAATGAGCACGGGAAGACAGCACTGGGAAGGAAAACACAGTCTGCCTGCCCTTGCAGGTCGAGGAGGGCCTGGGAGGGGTGGGGGGAGGGGATAGAGAAGGGATGTGTTCTATAGGGTGATCTAGGAACACCTTTCTGAAGAGGTGGCATTGAAGCAGAGCCCTGGAGGAGGTGGAGGAGTGAGCCTTGTTAATATTTGGGAGAAGGGGAAAAACAGCTGGTGGGAATAATAAGTGCAAAGGCCCTGGGGCAGGAGTGCGCCTGGCAGGAAGACAGCAAGGAGACCTGTGTAATCGAAGCAGAAGCAGCCAGAGCAGAGGAAAGGGGGTTTGGGAGGAGCAGGGGCCAAAAAACGTAGGGCCTTGTGGGCCACTGAGGGGATGATGCTGGAGTTCTCCCCGAGAGGGACAGGGGGCCACTGGAGGGTTTGCAGCAGTGACATGGAAAGATGCACATTTAAAGGGTCCTGCAGCCAATGACTGCTGAATAGAGCATAGGGCGGGAGTGGCTGGCCCTGACTGCTCTGGGCTTAGTGTGGCGGCCAGCAGGCGGCTGGCACCCTGGAAGTACCAGGAAAGTAGTTGGAATGGACAGTGAAATGCCTTCAAGCCAAGAGCATGTCCCTAGAGTTGGGGTGGGTGAGGAGAGAGGCCTTCTGAGTAGATGTGACCACAGGTGGCGCACGGGTTTCAGGAAATCTGCCCTTGATCTTGTTCTCCGCTCTGCAGCTAAAGGAGGAGATGGGCAACGTCGTGACCAAGCTCATTCAGAACTACAAGGATGGTCACGAGGACAGGCTGCAGGAGGCCTGGGACTACGTGCAGGCTCAGGTGAGGCGGGGGTGGCAGGGACAGGGAGGCGTGAGGGTCCCGGCCTGTGTGGGTCTGGGTCTGGGTGTCCGTGTCCCTGACAGAACGTGCCAGTGACTGTGTCTGTGTGTGTGTATCTGTTGGGGGCAAGGGGGCCCCTGAGTCGTCCCCTTCCCTGGCGCCCCAACCACCACAGTCCCTCGCTCAGGGGGCCCAGGGTCCTGGGGGCTGCCCGAGGCTCGCAGCGCTCCGGTCTGGGGTCAGGAAGAAGGCCCTTGTGTCACGCCAGGCTGGGGAGTGTCGGGAGTCCGTCCTGGGGGCTGAGGAACCGTGTGCCAAGGCTGATATGCTCACACGAGTCTGAGTGGAGGCTACCTCTGGGAGGGTATTGACAGGACAGGTGCTGTGGGAACCTTCTGGGGTGAGAGGAAGGTTCTATCCAAATCCTGATGCAACTGGCAGTTAATGCCAGTATGTGTGTGTGAACATCAAGCTGTTTGTGCCAGTGTTTGTGTATTCCGCCTCAGTTACAGTGAGAGAGATGGACTGACTGAATGAATGAATGAATGAATGGCTGAATTAATGAATGGCTGAATGAATGGCTGAATGAATGAATGAATGGCTGAATGAATGAATGAATGAGTGAGTGAGTGACTTGCATTCTGTGTTCCCAGCCTGCCCTGGTGGTGAACCATTCACCACACCCACAAATGGACCCCGGTGATGGTGAGGATCAGATGGGGCGAGTTCAGGGCGTGGGGGGGCTGTGTCAGCTGGAAGGCTCTGTGCACGCAGGAAGATGTTTTTGTCACACGCTCCGTGTGACCCACCATTGCTGAGATTAGAAGGAGGCTGCTGTCCCAAGATGAGCACGTACACCTTCAAGGAGTCTGGGGGAGAGCTGGGTCCCTCGAGGGATGGCGTGCACCCTACCGTGGGAGGTAGCTGACTGGTTGGGGGGTTCCCGAGGCAGACAAGGCTTCTAGATCATTCTGTCAGACGCTGCTTGGAACTGGGGCTAAGAAAGCTGACTGAGTCAGGCTCCCGGGGGCTGGAATACCAACTGTGACACTTCCTGAGCCTCAGTTTCCTCGTCTGTAAAATGGGGCTGTTGATCCATGCCCGTGTGAGTTGTTTCTGAAGCCCACGGCCCTTACGCACCACGTGAGTGGGGAGGTTTTATTGTTCCTGCACAACCACTGAGACGTGGGCCGGTGGTGGCTGGAGACAGATCCTGGCACCAGTCAGGGTAGGAGGCTCTGCCTGGTGTGGTGGAAGGGCCCAGGAGACCTGTCTGCTTTTGCTGAGCATGTGAGGGCCTGGGGGTGCCCCTCAGAGGCGTCAGCCTCCCTGCCAGAGGAGGCAGCCAAGTACCGGAGCAGATGAAGCCGGGAGGAACTGCTGCCTGCAGCCCGGGGAGCCTGAGCGTGCTTGGCTCGCCCCCTGCTGGCCACCGGGCTGCTCGTCAGGCACCTGCCACCCTGAGATGGGAGGGAAGCAGGCGAGGGGCACAGACCACACGCCTGAGCCACAAAGACCACAAAGTTGAGCCGCTGGTCAGTGGCAGAGCTGGGATTTGAACCCGGTAGCCCGACTCTAGACCCCCCCCCCCCCCGCTCTTCAACTATGTGCCGTTCACCTTTCTTGTGTCCTATACGACTACGTTCTGTCTTTCAACTTGAACGTCCCTCCTGTTCTCCTTTATTATTTTTACTGCTCCCAATTTATTTTTCCTCCTGTTTTAATATTTATGGTATGTGTTTCCTGAAAGCCCCTTTAAATTCCCCGTGGCTCACAGAAGCCAAAGTGAAACCTGAACTCTGATCCTGGCGATTTGGGGCGGTACCTGAAAGCGGCAGATCCGAGCCTCCGTCCTGGGAGACCCCACCCTGGCCAGGAGGGCGGCCTGCCTGAGGGCTGTGGCCACAAGCGGCTGGTCTCCCCGGCAGGTGAAGTGCTGTGGCTGGGTCAGCTTCTACAACTGGACGGACAACGCTGAGCTCATGAACCACACCAGTGTCACCTACCCCTGTTCCTGTGAGGACCAGGAGGGGGATGACAGCTTCCCTGTGAAGACGGGCTTCTGCGAGGTCCCTGATGGCAACAGGACCGAGAGCGGGAACAACCCTGAGCTCTGGCCCGTGTACCGTGAGGTGCGTGCAAGGTGGAGCTGGGGCTGGGCCTGGGGCACTCGTGGGTTCGGGCACAGGCCAGTCAGGCTTGCCTGGGCTACTCCTTCCTGCCTTCCCTCCTTCCTTCCTTCTTCCCTCCCTCCCTTCCTCCCTCCCTCCCTCCCTCCTTTCCTCCTTTCTTCGTCCCTCTCTCCCTCCTTTCCTCCTCCCTCCTTCCCTCCCTCCCACCTAACCTTCTTCTTTCCTTCTCTTTTCCTCCTAACCTTCCTCCCTTCCTCCCTTCCCTTCCCTCCCCTCCCTCCTTTCCTCCTTCCTTCCTCCCTCTCTCCTTTCCTCCTTCTTTCCTTCCTCCCTCTCTCCCTCCTTTCCTCCTCCCTCCCTTCTTCCCTCCCTCTCTCCTTCCTTCTTCCCTCCCTCCCACCTAACCTTCTTCTTTCCTTCTCCTTTCCTCCTAACCTTCCTCCCTTCCTCCCTTCCCTTCCCTTCCTTCTTCCCTCTTCTCTTCCCTTCCTCCCTCCCTTCTTTCCTCCCTTCCTTCCTTCCTCCTCCCTCCCTCCTTCCCCCCTCCTTCCCTTAGCTGTTCCTGCCCTTGATTCATCTGTTTGCTTGTCATTTGTACCTGCCTCTACATATTCGTTAATTTATCCATTCAAGGAGCATACTCCCCTCTCTGCAGGCCCTCTGCGCTGGGGGCAGGCCCTCCTGGTGATTGGGCATGGAGGGGTGAGGCGGCTGGGCATGGGTGACATGGCTGTGTTCTCCCCTTGCAGGGCTGCATGAAGAAGGTGCAGGTGTGGCTGCAGGAGAACATGGGCATCATCCTAGGCGTGTGTGTGGGCGTGGCTGTCACTGAGGTCGGAATCCTTCCCCCCCCCCCCCCCCCCCAGCCATATCCCATTGTCCTTGCCCTGCTGAGGCCCCCTGGAGGCTGAGGCCCATCAGCTTCTAGAGGCCCTGCAGCAGGCCTGGCCTGACCACTGCCCCTCCCCGGGCCCCTCTGCCGCTGGAATCACAGGCTGGGCATGAGGCTTTAGTTGTGGGTCTGCTTAATCCTGTGCAAACCCCGTGACCCTCGCTGACCCGGACAGTGAGATGCCGCTCCGGGGGCCTGGGTGGCCCTGCCTCCCTCTGACTCTTGCCCTCTCCCCCAACAGCTCCTGGGGATGCTCCTGTCCATCTGCCTGTGCCGGCACATCCATTCCGAAGACTACAGCAAGGTCCCCAAGTACTGAGGCAGCTGCCGCCCCACCTCCCTGTCCATCCCCCAGCCTCATGGCTTCTCGGGGTCTCCCTGGCTCTCCTCCAGGCTCACCTCCCACCTCCCTCCCCCACACCCATCCTGTGCCGGCTGGAAGCAGGGGGCTTTCTGGGGCCTGGACCCCTCTCCCTACCTTTTTGCCTCCAGACTTGAGCCCCGGGTGCTCTGTGGATCCTCTGCTTACCTACAGGGTTCTCTTAGCAATCCAGAGAAAACGCTCCCCGCAGCGTCCCTGCACAGGCGGACTGGGTTTCTACCTGCCTTGGGAGCTGTTATATTGGATGGCAAAGTGTATTGAAAATTGAGGGTCGGGGTGGGGGTGGGGGGTGGATAAGGCACCCTGGGCTGTCAGGGGATGCCCACTACGTGGGTAAACTTTTTTTCCACGATAACGCTTCTGTCTTTGGTTTTCACATTTTCATTGAAGGCAGTGGGAGAGGGCGGGCTTCGCCTGACCGTAGGAGCAGCAACCCTTCCCCGGGCGGCCCCAGCCCCGCCCTGGCAGCTCAGCTCAGCCTAGGCCCTGCCGTGAGCTGGCAGAAGAGCCCCCTAGACAAGGCAGTCTGGACTGGCCCCGGGCTGCTTAGGGAATCCGAAGGTCGAACCCTTGGGGCATGACACAGAGCTGACCCTGCATTCGCCAGGATCCCGCGCTATCCAGGGACGGGGGGAAGGATGCTTTCCCCCTGGAGAAGCTAGGCTGGCCTGTCGTCTGCCCCCTAGGGAATGGGTGGGTGAGGCTGTGCCTTGTGAGGGGGTGGGGAGAGGCTCTGTGCGTAGCTCTGTAAAACATGTTCGAGGTTTGACAACTAACTATTAAAGAGGATTTGTAACAATCCAGTTGGCTGCGTGGAGATACTGCTTCTGAGTTCGGGAGGACCAACGGAGAAGAGGCCGGCGGCCCCTGAAGCGGGGCCCCCCGAGGGCCGTGGCTGGGAGGTGTTTCCGCTGGGCCCACCAGGTGGCGCTGCTGTCCCAGCCAAGGAGCCCGGCGGAGCCCGAAGTTGTTCCTTCTTCCATGGCTACTTCCAGGCACCCCATCAGCCCCGGGCTGGTGAGCCTTTCATACCAGCGGGAGCACTGGTGAAAATGCAGATTCCAGGGCCCCGGGGGTTCTGATGCAGCAGATCTGGGTTGGAAAAGAATCTGCATTTTTAGCAGCCCGCCAGTGATTCCTGATTCATGAGGCCCTGATAAGATGTAGCCACAGATGCTCCCCAAAGGGGGGGGGGGGGCAGGCCAGACAGCCTTGTCTCCAGCCGGGAGGTAGGAGCACACACTTTAGGGACAGTGTGTCTGTTGACCTGAACCTAATTAATTTCTTGCAAAAGACTTTCTGTGGCTGCTCCACAGGCTCAAGCCCGTGGAAGGCACGGGGACAGCCCCAGGGGCCGAGGAACCCTGCAGCTCCATGGAGGCCGCTCTCTGCTGCAGTCAGAGGCTCTCCCTGGAGCTCTTACAGTGCGCGGAGGTCTGAGGGCTCTGAGTGAAGCCATTCCAGCTTATTTATGACCTGCTTCATTCCACGGGGAAGTACGGGTAATAAAATATAAAACATAACAGGGAAAATACAAAATTATGAGGAAATAGAGGCATGGGTGAGATAAGTGCTGCTGAGTTGCCCCACCTGGTGGTGGCACATTCGTGCTGTGCACCTCACGTGTTCTCCATGGCTGTACTCAGAGCAGACATCACTAGTCGATCGCCATTCTCATTGCCTTAGCCCAGATGCCAAGGCCATGCTCAAAGCAAATGTTACTCATTGCAGCCTCAGAATCCTTCCCTAGTCGGTACTATCCATAAATCAAGTTGGCATGCAAAATGAAAGCAGTTGCCGTCTTTGAGCTCTGGTTGTTTGGTTGAGCCATATCTAATTTTGCCTCCGAGCTTCCTGGTGGTCAAAGCAAAAAGGGAAACTGTCAGCTTTATAGCTCTCATTTCCCAAGGTTTCCTTAGCTTAGCTACTAGGAAGAGTGTGGCTGGCTGGAATCTAGAATTCAAGACCACCCTCAAACACACAGACTTTGATATCCCTTCGTGACTGGAGCAAAAAGGATAAGTGAGCCTACTGGGCCCGACCTTACGCTGGTTATTGGCAGCAAGGACAGAAGCTGTGCGTCTGTCAAGGAGTAGACAGGAAGACCCAGTGAATGCATGCAAAGCAATTGGGTGACCATTTCACATAGTAATCGGTGCTTAAATAGCATGTGCCCTGTCCTGGCCTCCCTGACATAGGTTAGCGGATTTACTCACTATAATCCTATGAGATGTCTATCCCTCATTCTCCCCAGTTTATGGATCAGGATGATGAACAAGTGATCAAATGATTTCAACATCCTGCTGTCGCCGACAGGAGCCAGAGTCACACCCCGGCCCTCTAGTGGCACGGTCCACAGGCTGAGGTGGATCCGGGAGCTGTCCCACACTGGCTGTCTGCCCGCTCTGGCCCATGGAGGGACCCACATGCCACCCCTGGCCTGATGATGGCCTCCTAGGGGAAGAGAGGCTGAGTCCCTGCCTGTGGGTCGGATAAGGAGACTCGGAGCCGTGTGGGGTGGGGACGCAGTCGGATTCAGCTCAGAGGTGCCTCGGTGCCCACTCAACAGTCCCACATCCCCAGGTCTCAGGGAGGGCTTCTCTGAGAGGGGCTTGGGCTGTGGGAAGAGCAGTCCCGTGTTCCAGCGGAGGCTCTGGTGCTTTGCGGCCACACGACCCCTGGCAAACCCGTTCACCCCTGGGGACCTCCCTTTCCCCATCTGAATGCTGGGATGGAGACAGGGTCGTGCGAGGCTCAGGTGAAGGGATGTAGAGGCCTCAGCAAGGTGCCTGGTTCCCTGGGAGCCCCGAACCAGAGTGAGTTAGTGGCCATGGTGCCCGTCTCACAGCATTGCCGGCTGAGCAGACTTTCCGGTCTCTGGCCCGGTCCGTGGCAGTAGGCGTCAAGGGGGTCCTACAGGGGGTGAGGGTCTGCAGGAGGTGGGGAGCGAGGAGCACGGGGTCCTAGGGGGCAACATAGAGTCTAGGCCACCGGATGGAGCCACTTTCCTGCCCTTCAGGAATGCCCGTGTGGGGAACTCCGGGCATGAGACCCGGGGAGTAGAGGCCACGGAGGGGCTTAAGTGTCCCAAACCAGGCCTCTGCCCCCGTGATCTCTCACGGTTCCATCAGGCCCCTGGAGACAATACCCGGGGTAGGGCCAGCAATCAGAAGAACGCAGAGAAACTGGGGGCCCGTTTCTTCCCCCATTTGTGTCTCCCCTCCTCACCCCCTTTAGGCCAGGGTAGTGAGGAGAATGGGATGCTGGGATGGCCCAGGAAGCCAAGTCCGCCCAAAGAGCAGCAGCGGATGTCAGCTGGCCAAGAACAGAGCACCAAGATGTGGGTGACCCCGGTGCCTGGGTGTTTGGGGCTGAGGCTGGGAGTTTTGTGGGGGGTGCGGGGGAGACACAAGAGAGGTCCGAGGTAAGCACTCTCCCAGGCCGTCTGCTGACCCCCAGCCTAAATGGAACCAGCTGAGGGGTGTCGGCTGCAGGTGCCCTCTCTGGCCTTGGTTGCCTCCCTCTTGGGTGGGCAGAGTGCAGGGGAAGCTGGAAGATTCTGTCTGGCCTATTCTCCAGGGCCCTGTCATCCTAATGGGCCCTCACAACCTCACCCTTAGGGAGGGTACAGGGAGCCTCTCAGGATGGCTCTTCAGAAATTCCTTGTCATCGGGGGCCCGGGACCTGGGTTTGGGTCTAGCTGAACCTCTGTCTGTGTGACCCTGGGTCACATAAAGCAGGGGTGAGCTCAAAATTGTGTCTGCAAAATAAAGAAGGCTGAGACAATGTCAGAAGTTACCAAGAGGGTGGGCTGAACCCCCAGCCTGCTTCCTCCGGAGGCTTGTCCCTGTGCCAGGGCCAGGACTGGAACCGCACAGATGGGACTCTAAGATGTCCCCCTGCCTCCACTGCCTCCCAGGTTCCTGGACACGCCCCCAGGCTGGGATGTGTTGTCAGAGCTTGGCCTAACTTCTGTGACGCCTGGGCTGGGCACTGTGAGCACCGAGCCTGTGGGGCCCTCACTCCCACCTCCTGGGGAGGGCCCAGGTTCCACTGCCCTCCTTACCCACACCCCAGCCCCACCCCCCGGGCTCATGACGTTCCTTCCGGAGGGAGGGAGCACAGTCCGGCTTCTCTCATTCCTGGGCGTGGAAGCCAGACTTGCACTGGAATAAGGTCCCGTGCAGACTGGCAGGCAGTCCGGAGGCGATTGTTGTCAACCAGGAGAGAAGAATGGCAATTTTGCAGTAACTGCCATGGCACACACACACACACACACACACGCACACACAGGCCCCGCCACCCCTGAGGGCTCGGTCCATTCTCATCTGTGAGGGAAACTGGAGCCTGTCCTCAGACTAAGCTGTGGGTGGCCAGTGTTGGGCAGGCAGAAAAGGCCAAATGTCTGCCAGCCTGGAATGTTCCGGACCGGCCCTGGCAGACCCCAAACCTGCCTGTTCCCTAGCAGAGCCTTCTCCAGCCCCCTCCCTGGGGTCTTACAAGTGAACAGGTTTCCCAGGCTGAGGAGGGACATGGTGCAGGAGGCTAATGTCACCAATGACCCTGGAGTGTCCCGTCACCGGGGCCCCTCCCAAAGGACTGCCGCCGCATCCTTCCCCTGCAGGGGGACAGGGACCCAACTTGCCGCACCGCCTCGGGGCAAATTATCTGGCTGCTCTCTGGGGGTTTTGGGCTAAGCTTCCTTTGTTCGTTGGTTGTCCATTTACGTATCCATTCCTTCGTTCGTTCGTTCATTCTATGAATACTTAAGTGGGCACCTATAGGCCAGGCACTGTTCGAGGCTCTTGAGAACACAGCAGTGAAGAAAATCCGCGACCGCATGGCACCTGCATTCTGGTGAAAACAAGGGCTCTGGCACACTCACCTGGACACCCCCCCCCACCCCCAGACACGTGTGCACACGCCGCCCCGCTGACACCACAGTCCTTGCAGAATGTTGCCGTGGGATCCCGGGGGGCCCCTCCAAGGCCTCTGGCATCCTGTGGAAGGAAGCAGAATAATGAACAGCCAGCGGACAAACAGGAAAGCGTGCGGAAGCACTCCTACTCGGCCCCCTTCCCCCCTGCAGCCACACGCCACAGGAATCGGGCCCCCTGGCAGCCCCCTCCCGATGGAAACAAGTCAAACCAAGCAGCTCCCGCGCTCAGGAGCCACGGCCGCAAACCTCTCCCTCTGCTGGGACACGGAGGCTATAATTCCAAACTCCCGGTGTTAACAGTGGGAGTTGCGTGAGGCAACAGACACAACGAGCTGTTTCCAATGCAGCCTCTCGCCCTGCCTGGTCCTCCGCTTCAGTGGGAGCCCCCATCCGCCGGGGGGGATGGACAGGAACAGGCCAGTGGAGAACTTGGGTGCCTCCAGGGCAAGAGCTGTGGACGGTCCGAGAGGCTGGGCGGGGCCAGGAAGGGATCTGTGCCCAGTCCCCGCCCCGTGGAGTGGGGTCCCCTTGCTTCTGGGGAAGGTGCAGCAAGCAGGTAGGAGGAACTCTGAGCTGTGAGCACCCCCACCCCCACCCCCGGCACCTGCTTTGGGCTGGGGGAGGGCAGTCCGGACAGAAGCCAGTCCCTCCCGCCCACTATGTCACCTCACATGCCTCAAGTAGGCCCCCTGGGAGCAGGAAAGGGCTTCCTGCGGGATGCTGGGGGTGTGGAGTGGCAGAAACAGTGGGGGGCTGGAGTGCAGAGGGGCTGGAGGGGAAGGACGGATGGAAGGTGGGGTCTAGAGAGGCCCCAGCAGCCTCTTGGGGGGCTGTGGGGGGTGGGGGGTGCTGGTGGCAGCTGACAGAAGTGAAGAGGTGTAGCCTCTGCCCCTGCAGCACGCACATGGCTGAGCCCAGCTTGGGACTGGCCAGGGTGACAGCGACCCTGCGTTCCCAGCAGCCAGTCCTCTTGGTGCTGCTTTATGGAGGACGCCGGGCCTTGGGGCCGGGAGGTATCCTGTGTCCGGTAGGATGGGAGGAGAGAGGCCTTTCCTCCGAGGGGCCGGCTCCACACCTGAGGGGGGAGGGAGTGCAGGCGTGAGAAGGATGCTGT
Organism: Panthera uncia; assembly: GCF_023721935.1. Classification (NCBI taxonomy): domain Eukaryota; kingdom Metazoa; phylum Chordata; class Mammalia; order Carnivora; family Felidae; genus Panthera; species Panthera uncia. Next base: position 17,110,879 of record NC_064808.1, on the reverse strand, counting down.
GAACAGGACCCCAGCCCGAGGTGGAGCCTGGAGGAAGAGCTCTGCAGGGGGAGGCGTGCCCTGGGCAGCAAAGGGGCGGGCAGGGCAGCTGGAGGAGAGAGGGTGGGAGGCAGGGTCCAGGGAGATGCACCTTCCCCGGGCCTGCTGGCCTCCCGCCCAGGCAGCAGCAGCGACAATCTTAGCAGCCACCTTGTACATAGTGCTGATGTCCAACCCCACCACCCCCCCCCCCCTCAGCCAGCACGGCAGACACGAGTGCTCCCCCCACCCCCTGTCGGTTGTGGAAACCGAGACTTGGAAAAGCTACATTGTGTGCCACAGGCTGCCCCTCTGCACGAATCTGGGAGGAGTCATTCACACTGTAGTCTAAATAAGTGGTTTCCCCTAGTGTTGGCTTGCTAGAAAACCGCCCGTGACTGCCGTGCGTCTCTGGTCACGCAAGTGGGGATGCTGGGATTGGTCCCTGGAGCTTGTGGCTCAGCGTCCAGTGCCTTCTCCACTGGGGATGCCAATGGGCATAAAGACCCCCCCCCAACCCGTTTCAGAAAAGGAGCTGAGGAGGTGGTCCCTTTTCGAAGAGGCTCAGCTCAATGAAATCTGACGTTCCATCCACAGTCTGTGCAGTAACGGTCAGGCACCCACTGAATGCCAGGCACTGGGGAGGGAATCAGGGCGCAGCCAGGTGACCGAAGTCCCTGTGTCACAGAGCTTGCAGTCTAGAGACGGGGCACAGGCAAGAAACACAAGCCAGAAGATGGGCCCTGTGTCGGGGACAGATGATCAGGACTGTCTCTGCCCATCAGTACGTGCACAGAAGCTGGCAGAAGAAGCCTGTCCCCGGACCGGCTGGCGTCACCTGATGTCCTCGTTGCCTGGGGTTACGTGGGGACGGCCACTCCACCAGGAGGCTGGCTGGCCCGGAGTTCAGGAGGAGGCACAGGAGCCAATCAAAATGTGGATATAAATGTCACGGCCTCCCGGGGGTTCCACGTGGGCAGGGAAACCTTTCCCAGGCAGCCGAGGGAAACAATCTGGAGCTTGGGATGGTCGACCGCCTCGTCGGGAGAGTTTGAGTTTGCTTGGGGGACGGCTGGGGCTGCCCTGTGGGGAGGGGTGTCCAGGTGCGCTGGGGGTACGTCCTGCCTCTGAGGACGGAGGGGGTGCAGGTCATTAGGTCCCCACGACCCCACGTGTGGCATGCGTGTGGCGGGCCCTGTTTGGACTCTGGTCTCCATCCCCTGAGGGTAAAGGAGTTTGAAGGTGGTAACCTGCTTCTGAGGCTAAAAATGGAGCGGTGAAGCCATCTGGGAGAGCCACGGACCTTGCTGCTGGTGTCACAGGGCAGAGAGGGCAGCCGAGGTGGGATCACTGCACTGAGAATCCAGAGACCCAGTTCTGGCCCCAGTGGCGGGCAGAAATGATCACTCTGTCCCCCTTCTTGTACAAACGCCCCCCGCAACGTGACCGTGCAGCCAGAACTTCCCCGGACCCTGCCGTGAGATCCTGCCGTGGCCAATAGGAGACGGGGAGCGGCCAGGGGGCCGATTCTGAGCCCAAGCCTCGAGAGGTTTCGTAAACCTCTCCCTTTCTCAAAACTCTCCCTTTCTCCCACTCTCTCCCTTTCTCAAAACTCTGCCACCGCACGTGAAGGAGCCCGGGTTAGCTTGCCGGGGGCTGAGGGCAGGTGGCCTCGTCACCTCTTTACCCCACTTGGCAGCCAGCCGGCCCTCGCAGGGCCACCCAGCCCACCCACGGCCAGCCACAGATGCAAGAGGAGGCCCGAAGGACCACCCAGCCGAGCCCAACCTACGTTTTTGACAGGCAGCGCGTCAGGAGGTAAACAAACGGTGGTCACTTTCCACCCCTAAATCTGGGGGCAGTTATTACAATATTACAATAGCTGGTTGATACGGTGATGACCTCAGAGGATAACGATGACGGCTACCATTTGCAGAGGGCTTGCTGTCCGCCAGCCCCAGCTCCCAGCCCTGGATGGAGATCACCTCCTGGGATCCTCCCATCGGCCTCACACTTGGTACTTGGATCCCCACTTTACAGACAAGAAAACAGAGGGGTGGAGAAGGCCCTCGTCCGTGCCCACCTGAACAGTGAGAGGGAGGGGCGGGATTGAAACCTAAGTCCGGACTCGGCTCTGAATCACCTTCTCAGACGAGCCTCAATGTCACGGCAAGCCAGCGGCGCTGAGAGGGAGTAATGTATTCTGCACACAGGGGCTGACGTCACTTAGAATGTTCTCAGCCTTCCGTCCCCCAAGAATCATGCCGCGTCTCGCCCTGCTCTTCTCTCACCCCCAGCCGATGCCTCTAATCCCAGCGCGCTTTTAGAAAGAAAGACAAAAGCACAGATGTTGGGATCATCTGTCTTTCTTTTCTACTCTACCTCCTATTTAATCAGCAAATATTTATTGAGGGCCTGTCACGAGCCCATTTCCATCATGTTCTTTCCTTCGTGACATTTCCCGGACGCTCGCTGGGTGCCAGGCCCTCACTCAGCACATAGAGTCCTTACAGACGGCACCGCGGTAGTTAGGGCCACCCCCCACTTTACAGACGGGAAAACTGAGGTTGCAGAGAAGTGAAGTGGCCACCCAGAGGCCACCGAACTGGTAAGTGGCCAGGACAGGATCCCATTCCAGGTCTGGCCGAATTCAGGCCAAGCCTCTTCTTTTTCTATCGCCATAGCTGTGGCTTTTGAAGAAGGGGTTTTGGAATTTCCCCTGGGCTCTGTGTATGGCAGGCAGGCGGCTGGGAGGCTGGGAGGAGAAAGGGTAGTGGGGTATTAGAAACTGTGCCTTGACTCCCGGAGCTGGCCGGCTCCCTGCACGACGTCCGGGCCCTGGGAGCTGCCGGGGGGCGGGGGGGGGGGGGGGCGCATCAGGCCCGGCAGGGGGTGGCGTTGCCGGGGCTGGAGAGATAACCTCAGCCTCCATCCTGCTCCCCTTGTGTCTGGCCCACAAGTCCCGGGCAGCCTTCCCCGCCACCCGCCGGCCCCGCCCCTCTGCTTTGCTGCTGGACCGAAGCCACCTGCCGGCCCCGGGCGCTGGGCACGGTGCCCTTCCCCTCCCGGCTGACCTGTTTACAAATGGGGTATTCAGGGACAGTCTGAGCCGTCTCTGCCTTCCAGGGTGATCCCTGGGGTAGGCACTTAGCCATCGGCCTCCCAAGTTTCTCAGAGCCCAGCTCCTACAGAGGCTGCCTCCTCCAGGCTGTCCCCACCCAGGTGTCCCGGTTGATCAGAATCCAGCTACAAAGAGTCTTCTTGTGGCCCAGGAACTTCAGCAGATGTGTGTGTGTGTGTGTGGGAGCAGGAGACGTATAGACGTGAGAGGCTAGGAGGCTGGACGGTCTTCTAGGCAATGGGGGAATCTTATCCCACAACCGCGCCTGACTGCCCTCCCCTGGGGCGACTTGGGTGCTGGAAAGACCCCTGCGCTGGGGACCCCCATCGGCTGAGAAACCTTCGACAGGTCACCTGAGACAAGTCTACCTCTCTGGACCTCCATCTCCTCGTCAAATCAGAGAACGCTGAGAGCCACTTACCACACAGACACGAAGTAGCCCGGGTTGAGTGAGCGCTCCCGCTTTGCACACGTTATCTCAGCTGTTCCCCCCCAACAACGCTAAGGCCTAAGAGTTCTCAGCTTCGTCCCCATTTTGCGGATGAGAAAACCGAGGGGGCTCAGAGCAGTTAAGTAGCTTGCCCAGGGTCACACAGCTGGTGAGTGGATGGCCAGAGGGTGTTTGAACTCAGCCACCCTGACTCCCAGCCCCGGGGGCTCGGCCTCATGGCTGCTGGCCTCCCTTCTCCGGGGAGGGGAGCCTTTACAAATGCCTCGATGTCCTGCCAGGACACCGGCTGCGGGTCGGGTCCTGCTTCCACACCTGCTTGCCTGATGTGAAGCGCGTTGCCAGCCCCAAACTCCCTTCATGCCCTGCGCTCCTCTGCTGTGCTAACCTGCTCACACAGGAGTCCCGCTCCTCCGGCCTCTGTTCTCCTGGCTCCCCACCGTCTTCTCCCCAGACTCTGGGTTCCTCGGGGCAGAGAGAGCTTCTGGCTCGTTCCTCACCCTGCCCCAGCTTGAGCACATAAAGGACATTTAAGACATATTTACTGGGGCGCCTGGGTGGCGCAGTCGGTTAAGCGTCCGACTTCAGCCAGGTCACGATCTCGCGGTCCGTGAGTTCGAGCCCCGCGTCAGGCTCTGGGCTGATGGCTCGGAGCCTGGAGCCTGTTTCCGATTCTGTGTCTCCCTTTCTCTCTGCCCCTCCCCCGTTCATGCTCTGTCTCTCTCTGTCCCCCCAAAAAA